>NC_034409.1:141154215-141199293 GCF_002078875.1 Numida meleagris
AAGGCAAGGCAAGGCAAGGGAAGGCAAGGGAAGGCAAGGGAAGGCAAGGGAAGGCAAGGCAAGGGAAGGCAAGGGAAGGCAAGGGAAGGCAAGGGAAAGTTGTTTTTTTTTCCACATGGAGATGACAGCCTACAGAAACAGCATGGTTTACATTTTGTAGGCATGATTAGGAAAACAAGTTCACATTCATTTAGGAAATACATCACAGGCAAATTGTATTAAAAGCATTTTATCGTGCATACTAGTTAAACTGCTATGTCTTTGTTGATCACTTTTAAATGCTATGTCAGTAGGCAGAACTTGCCTAGCAACAAGTGCCAGATTTTATTCTATTTCCTGCACATAGAATAGAGATCCAAAAATTGCTTCAGGCTTTAAGAATTCAGAAAAGATAACTGCTCAGAGTGCATTTAGTTATAAAATTTCTTGCACACAAATACTGTATACAAACTCTTTACATAGATGAACACAACTAAATATAAATGTGAGGGGCTGGCTGCTATGAGTTGTTGTGGGTTTTTTTTCCGAAACGAATGTGTTTTGGAATGAATGTATTCTCCAAAGAAAAAGTTACATTAAATATAAGCAAAAATATTTTTGTGAAATTATTTAGAATGAAAAGACAATATGTTAACATATTTGAATGCCAAGGAGACTGTACCAAATGTAGAAATATTTAAAATATCAAACTGTAAATCTGAAAATCAATAATATAAAAAAATTGTATGGACCTAGACAAATACAAATATCTACTGAAGGACTGAGAGTTAGAGTTAAATTTGGGTGAAAAAATAATGTCTGTTAACTGAAAACAAAAATCTTGAATATGGAAAGAACCAGCAGAACAAGTATTCATTAATAAAGAGAGTCTATCATGAAAAGAGAATGTTAAAATATTTTGGGATGTATATTCTGCACAAAAGTCAATATTTTGAAAGAAAGGAAAATACCTGTGAATACTTAGAAAATACCTATAACCACAAAGAAATTAAAATAACTCTTAGAAAATATCATCTAGGTGGACCAGGCGATCATATTCACTCATATATTAGCTAGGCAAGCCTTTTGTTGTTTTGTGATAGGCGTGCAAGATCACACTGGAAAGGACACAGTGAGGTTTGAGTGAAATTAAAGTGAAGCTGGAACAGATGGTGGAGAGACAGGTAGAAATAGGGCAGGAGAGAACAATACTGAACAGGAGAGTGCTGCAGGACTGTGTTCCTCCATGTTACTGGGTTAGCAGAAAGGACTACATTTTTGCCTTTATGCTCCGCAACATTCTGAGGAGGAAAAGTGGTGAGAGAGGTGCTGGGCTCAGCGTCGTGGTGACTGATGATAGGATTCATGGGAGCAGCACAGAGATGTGCCAGACTACATATATGGAAAAATTTCTTTCCATGAGGGTATGGTCAAATGCTGGAAGAGGCTTCCTAAAGAGGCTGCTGATGCCCCATGCCCATCTGTGTTCAAGGGGTATTTGGACAACACCCTTAACAATGTACTTTAATTTTTGGCTAGCCTTAAAATGGTTAGGCAGTTGGACTTAATGATCACTGTAAGTCCTTTGCAACTGAACTATTGCATTCCGTTCCATTCCATTCCATTCCATTCAACTCTCTTTCTTGCTTCTAATTATTTTTTTATAATAGGAATCCCAGTCTGATATCTTTCGGACTGTAATTTGCAGAACTGTAAAAGTACAGATCTGCATACTTCGTTTTAAATTCAGTACAAGGTAAGATTGCAGTGCAGCAACTAAATATTTAACTGGAAAAGCCATGCACTCTATTTATGGCATCTGATCGAGTCTCAGCTTTTAGAGAAGTATAATATGCTTTTCCGCATGCTATAAGTTATTTCAGTATGTATTTTTCCCTCCTCTGCTTTACAGCCAGAAACTCTCACTATTTCTGGCAAAAAGAGATCAGTGAGAAAATTCTTCTAAACATATTAACCCACTTTGTAGGCATGGAACACCAGGACTTACAATAAAACTGAAGCGTTAGATGTCTGCATGATCTTAAGCTGACCTGAACACTGAAGGCTTCCCACATGCCACTAAGTTACAAAGCCAAGGGGCTGTCATATTTCTAATACTGTGGCTTTAATTTGCAGTGAAAACTAGGAAAATGAAATACAGTCTTGGTGAAATCAGATTTCATCTTCAGAATCTTGTGTCACCCACGGTACCAGCACATTTTGTCCTGCTACAAACTCTGTCCTCCTGCAGAGAGAAAAGAAAAAGCAGCAAGGAACAAATCTCATGCTATTTTCAGTAGCACTTTCCACCCTAATTTCACTAGTGCAGGATGGAAAGATCTCACACAAAACTAGCTTTCCGCCTCTGTTTCAAGAAATGACTTATCAGATGGTCTTAAACAACCATAGGTGTTAATTAACACGCAGTAACTTTACAGGCTCCAATGAGAAAGAGAGGACATGACTTTCTGCAAAGCCTCCTTCACTGCGGAAGTCAGGAAATTTTTGTCTTGAACAAAAACGTGAGAGGTCACTGTGATTTAACATCAATAAGAAAAGCTAGAGGGCTTATATACATTTATTTGATATTTTTACTTTCTATTAATGGCTTGTTTTTAACATACACGATTTTTGTATGGATCAGTCATGGACTTTTGCAGTCACACCCCAAAATGTAGCAGTAGCTACATTTCTTGCCCTTGCAGAAACTTGAAAATGCACATGTATCTAAGGCTTGGTATGGCCATTTATTGGTTTTCTCAGCTTTTTAGTAACAATTTGCAGTTTCTGATAGGATTTATTTTTCTAATTGCTGAACAAGAAAAATAATTCCATTGCAACAGGAAATGGAAAACAGCTAAATACAACATTATGGGTTTTTTTTTGGCAGGGAAATTGCATTGGTAAAATGAGTTTGAATTTCTACATAGTCATTTTTTATTTCACTTCATTAAGTTTCAAGTTGGATTCATGTTGGTGCTGTTTTTATCATCATTTTGCTTTCTTTTTCTTTTTCCTTACAACATTTTTAACATGAATTTTTATTACAGAATGATTGTGTATAGATTGCTGACTTTTAATATTTTATTATTTATTTATTTTTCAGAACCATCTGAATGGCCCTGTTGGGATCCTGACATCCTTTGGAGTTGGCTTTCTGGAGAATACTCATGCAACTTTCATGACGTATTCAGTGCCAGCTCACACTCTGGTCAACTCCAGTTGGACTGTGGCATCACACAAAACTTAACAATATTTCCTATACAGGAAGGAGTTCTTAACATTAATTGTAAGTGAAAGTAATTGGATTGAACAAAGATAGTCCTTTTTGATAGAAGTTGTTACGTAAACAAATGTTCATTGATGGAGCCAAATGAGTACTGCCAGTAATCTCTGAGAAGCTACCTGCTGGAAATACCAAAATGAATGTATGTGCAATAAGACTCGTTTAGATGGACATTTGCCAGCAGTTTGCTGCATAGGTGCATCTTCCTGAATGTATGAGCAGTTGATCAGACATTACTGAATTCCATTACTGTATTTATGTTATTATCTGTACATTTGCTGCTGAATAAGGAGCTTGAAAAGAACAACTTTGAACTTTATTAGCCATTAAAGAGAGGGTTGAGGGACAATAGAGCCCATATTGCTCTGCTAATTCATCAAACCATCACATTCTTATGAGACTAGGTGTTATACATATGCCTCAAACTTTCATGAATAAATACCTAGCACTGGAATTTTCTAAAACTGAATGCATCAAAATGTAAAGGGAGAGGAGGAGAGAAAGATGACAGATACTAGATACATTTTCATAGCTTTTATATCTTTCTTTCAGTTGTCTTTGTCAAATAAGCAAATAGTCATTATTATTATTTACAATAGTAATTTAGTAGAACATCACAGAGCAAGCCAATGGCAAAGCCAGGACCTGAAGAACAGCCTCAAGATTTGTTCCAGTTACCTGTCCCCTAAGCATTACATTCTGAATTGGTCTCTGTCTCTCTAAAACCAGCCCTCGTGCATAAACTTCTTATATCCTGAAAAGTTTCAGAAACTACTCTCCTGACTGGAACAAACAATATGGAGAGTAAACTGGAGAAATGACCCTGTGCACATCCAATCAGTGAGCACATCTTTCTATAGGTTCCTGCCTTTGAGCACCAGAGATCTCCAAATGTCACTGTTTTAATATAATCTCAGTTGGATTACAACAGGAAAGGCTAATGAATGAAAATTTTCTAGTGCTAAATGCTCAAAAATGAGCTAATCTGAATGTTCTACTTAAAAAGCAATACAAATCTGACGTTCTAAAAAGCTTTCTTGTTTGTTTTACTTTTAATGTTTCTCTGGTAAGCCTTTAGATATACTTCAGCTTTGGTATTTTTCATCCAGATATTAAAGTACATCATCCAGGTTTCCATGGAACTGCACTGCATTACTTCTTGATAAAACTGAACTAGAAGATGTAGTATTCTTCCTACAGTCTTCATGCCATAATAATATACCATGGCATGCTCCCATCTCAGCAGTCTAATGTCAGTGGATATTTCCCTAATAGTCTAAAAATTAGCATTTAAGATGTTAATTGCTTCCTGACTGATGAAAACGATGTGTTAAATGTGCAAGAATTATTTATAAAGTGCAACGGCACACTAATTCTCATTTCATATATTAAAAATACAGAAGCCAGTGAGGAATTTCAGAGCAATTAGTAGGGTAGACCATACAAGTATATGCACATCAACTTTGTGCAATCGTTACTCCGTGCATTTTTGTCCCTAAGGATAAAAAACGTCACATTTCTTCACCTAAGACCTATTATTGTTCTTGCCTAACTTCACCTAAGTGTAAAAAGCTTGCTGAGTAGAAACACACCATACCTCTTGGGTAAATTCTTCTCCCATTGTAAACAATGTATGAGCTCTGTATTAAGGTGTAGCAGTGGAATCATGACATCTTAAAATATAGTTACTCTTGGTAGGGCAAAAATCTTCCAGCACACAGTGTCTCCTTAAAACAGGGATTAAATGTGGTAGGTAGAGATTAAATGTAGGAGGTTTTCTGGCCACCTGACTAGAAATCCTATTAGAGAAATTCACATTCAGTGTTTTTTAATCTTCCAGACTCAATAATTCACTTTTGTAAGAACTCAGTGGGAAAAAATTGATAGCTACATTGGCATCAAGATTTACATACGCACATTCCCATAAATAATTTAGCAGTGCAGACATTTTTATTTTGCATTGGCTCTTCCAACACCTAGAATTTTCTTTGGTTCACACTTTGTAAGAGAATGAATGAAGACCCTAAATTTTAGTGAGATACAGATTTTGCAAGACAGCTTCCTAAAAGTTAAATTATACACATACTTACATAATTTTACTGCATGGTCCAGAAAAAGTGCAGAAAAAGGTACCAAAAAATACATTTTCTGCATAACAAAAAGAGAAAGTGAGTTTATGAGAAGGAGTAACTAAAGTGATTTCTGTGGATTCCCAAAATGCTTCTACTGCATGCTCCACAGCTGTGGCTCTAGCTCTTTATTCATTGCTTGGAAAACTATGAAAACTTCTTCCTTTTCTCCAGCTTTCAGCTTGAGACTCCATCCAAGCACTACCAGCAAAACTGGCCTACCAGGAACGAATCCTAAGCATTCACAGAGCAATGTCTTTCAATATCAAGAGAGACGATCTTTCTGATTCATGATTTGGAAAGTCACAGAAGAAAAGTCACTGTCTGACTGCCATGTTTCTGTGGCTTTATTTGGTGGCCCACTGATGAAAAGAGATGTGTCCAAAACCCTAGCAATTCTTTCCCAGAAATACAGGCAACAACCTAAATATGACAACCTTCTTTCACATGCCTGTGCTAGCCTAACTTGCAGGGGGGAAATAGGTGAACAAACAAACAAAACCAAAACAAAACGAAAAGGTGCAATTGTGGACAGTCCTCCACCTGTCCATAGCACAAGAGGCTGACATTTCAGTCTTGGTAGGATCACAGCTGCCTCAAAATGAAGCACAGACATAAAACATGATTTATTTCAGAAGAACATGAGATCAAAATTGATGCCTATATTAGGGCTACAGAATAAGATAATTACTGAAAGTATGTGAACAAAATGGTGATACACAATAAGGAGGTAAAAGAATGCTACCTTGACATTTTACAGTCAGATTTTGAAAGCAAGCTTCATTTTTAGTGTCATACATCTCATTTGAGAAAAAAAAAAAAAAAGATGAGCGGAATAATTCAGTCTCATGTACCTCTGCTGACTTCAAATTATCAGTTTGGCAAGAAACCAGAACTTTGTATTCTAACCAACTCTTAGCCTATGCAGATTTAGTGTAGACTGAATTAATTCATCATCAGTATTCATTTATACTGAAATGCCCATGCCTCAAAGTGGAACAGAGATTTATTATTTAAAATATATATATATATATATAGAAGCTTAAAAGAAGAAAGATAACATAAATGTATTTGTTCACTGTTTTTGAAAGAGAGGAAAGTAAGTTAAAGCTGTATTTGCTTGTTTGGCCATCACTTTTTGCAGCAGTTATGCTAACATTGCAATTATTTTGATAGCACCATAGGGAACATATTTTCACACAAGCAAAATGTTCTTGAATAATTGCTCCAGTGAATTTGGAATAAAAGCATTCAAAAGTGGCTACACAGGGTTACTTTATCCTTTCCCAAATCTGAATGTCAGATCCTTCTCCAATATAGCTTTTCTTTTTATTGATTGCTCACTAAGACAGCAGCACAACACATGTTCATATACATAAAGAGATGGGAGTGCTGCCAAATACGATATTGTTCAGACAAGTCATCTTTAAATTAGTAATCTAGATTTATTTTCAAAGCCAATCAGTTTCAAAAAGCTAATGTGAGTTACATTTTCCAAGGTTGGAAGTCTTTAGGTTATCACAAAGCCTCTTTCAAATTTCCTGCTTTTTCAACAGCTAGCATTAATGTGAATCTTTAATTATCTCTGTGTAGAAGTTGTCTCCTATTGAACAGTTTTATCCAAAAGCAAACCATGACTTGGGGATCTCAGATGACCAAGGTCAGCAGCTAGTGCAATAAACAGCTCTGATGCATGTAGGATCTCCTCATGAACTATGTATTGAAATTAGAGAGAAGCAGCAGGGGAGTCACAAATGACATTCAGCAGACATAACCAGATGAACAGTCCAGCTGTAATAAAATAAGCTATGGAATTACATGCTGAAGAAACTACCTCAACTCTTAAGTTGCTATTAATACCTAGCCTCACCACCTGGTCTTGGCATGTGAAGCAGAATTTGCATCAAAAGTGATTAACATTGCCCCTGGGGTTAGTTAAATTTATTCTAGCAAGGCAATGTGAAGAAAATAACCCTCCTTAATAGCATTTATATGAATGAGACAAAAGAGATCAGCATTTAAATACCCAGCGGGATTATGTTACTCATCTATTGTCTAGGGAAAGAAAAAACTCACTATAGAAATCATCATAATAAAAAGTATGAAAGTAAGCACAACTCAAAAAGCCATAATAATCTCTCCGTACAAGCAGACCTGAATCATCAAAGGAAATGAGGATATAAGGCACCCAACTCCCAGTGTTTTTCCAAGCCATGTAACAGAACAGTATTGGTGCATAGGATACAATTGTTTAGAGCACTGAGAACTACAGATGCTTGAAAATATATTTGTTCACTCTTCTTCTTTATATAATACCTCAAAAGGAGAAAAGGAGAAAAAAAATGAACAAGATGAATGGGGAAAGACAACTTATACACAGCATAGTAGATGTGCTATGAAGCAATGACATTAATCTTCAGTGGTCCCCAGCATTTTATCACTAGTCGAAGGACGTAGACACAAACTGACACAATTCAAAAGTAGGCCTAGATTAGTAATTTGCTTTGTCTGAAATGCTGAATGGATCAAAAAATAATAATAGTAATTAAAAAATGGATTAACAAAAGAAAATTGCCACTAGAAATATTTTATAATTACTTAGAAGACAATTTCCTGAATTTACTGCATGTTGTGCAAATAAAAGGCTTCAAAGAAGATATTACTCCACAGTAAGAATTTTATTTCAACCAACATTTCTGTTTCGGTGTTCACAGCAGCCCCCTGGGCATGCCATTTTTTAGAACACCAAAAAATACGAACTCCTGCCTCTCCAATGAGCCACCTCCCAAAGCATTCCCTCCAATAAGAATCAAAGACTGAAATGTTACTTTGCATTTTCATATGACAATAGAAAAATTTTATGCAAGTACTTTTAAATTTCCATTTGTAGATTGTTGTTCTTTTATTAAAGTTTGTCCACTTGGAATAGATTAACAGGGCAAGTTGTAAAATTTCTGCATGCTCCGAGTCTTAACATATAATAATGTTTTTACCTGTAGAGTATGAAAGCACTCTGTCAGTAGGAAAATGATCTATTGATAGGGCATTTGTTTGGACAACAGCAGAAAATTATAATGGTCTGCAATGTTGAAAAAACACTGACATACCCATTCTTATTTGTCAGTGTGCACAGAGTGATGAAGTTATCCACAGAACTTGGTATATTTTACAGGAATTGTTTATTATCGGGATGTTTATTCCTGATCAGCCTTACACAAAGTACTGCTATCAGGACTTCCCCACAGTCAGTCATTTATTTTTCCTGAAAAGCTGTTTTACTTTGTCAGCATACAGGATGTCTTGAGAAATACTGCCAGATATCCCGGGGCTTTCTCATGGGCCTTGGTAACTGCAATTGCAAGAATTTACAGACAGTATGCTGAGATAATATACTGTGCAAATACTGGCAGAGCATAATGCTCTCTGGGGCAGTATCATGGTTATCAGTCTTGTTTGGACAGTACCCATCATCGTCCTGACTGGCATTTTCAGCTATTTTATGTACCAAGTGCTATAAGAACACACAAAAGGATATTTTTATTTTTCAAGTGAACAATTTAGACTGTCTCTAAGCTTTCCTTTCACCTGTGCTCTTTCAATGCTCTTCCAAACAGAAGTTAATAACATAAAGCCTATTGACTATTTCCTTTATCCTAAAAAGAAAATGACACCCCCTCACCCCCCACAAAAGTCATTAAGGAAGACAAATCTATCTGACAAGACCAAATCATGGGGCAAATGAGGAGACAACTCTGAAGCTGGCCACACATTTGTCTGCAGAATCTGGCAATAGCCAGATGTTTCTGCTACATAAGTGCACCGAGAGCTCAGGAGACCGATCAGAGATAACTACAGTACAAAATTAATGACTAGAGCTTAATTTAGGGAAAAAAAGTGTTAATTTCAGACCATGCTTTCACCAGCTGTTGTCAAGGAAATTTAGAGTAATTGTGGGAGCAAGAAATTTACTAAAATTCTAATTGGTAAATGTATCTCTAATTTGCTGTAACTACCGCTACCCTTTAGCAAGTAATTGAAACATAAATTCATTTCTAAAGTATTTTAATAAAAATTTCTGAGATGAGTCATAAAAACAACTAAATAAAGTTTGCCAGTGTTTTTGTAGAGAGCAATGGGATGTTTGAATGTACTCTAGATCATAGAATTTGCACATTTAAAATAGAAAAGTAGTGAAGATGCTGATGGCAGACTTTACAGACCTTACAAAACCACAGCTTTTACTGATATCAAAGGGAACTCTTTCTCTGACAAAATTGTAAGAGACTCTACTACAGCTATCCCAACTGAGGCAGAATTATAGGACTGTGCTTACTTCTTATTCTTTTTTTCTGTCTATGACAAAATAACAGAGTCATAAGTTAGAAAAGTTAAAACTTCTGGTGGTCACATATGGGTTGCTGTCATTGCTCTCAGCAGCAGGACATGATGAATATCCTTTGCATACAAAATATGAATAATAATGTTAACACAGCCTAGAGCTTAGCTTGAGTTTCTACATCGCTACTTACAAAGTATCAAGTATGAGGCTTTTCTTTCTATAATATTTGAACTTGTAATGCTTTCCATGGAAGAAGAGACAAAATGTCATTTATTTTCTTTTTACCATTTAACAGAAGTGATTTAAAGTAAATATGAACTTTCATGAAGATCCACAATACCTATATGATAATTTAAAACCTAATCTTTGGCAGATGCCGAGAAAGTCTAAGTGAATAAAATCTCTCTTAAAAGAAAATGAAAGAAGTATGGATTTCCAGTGTCCACCAACTGGGACTTTGCTCTCGTAAGGAATGCAGTTTTCTAATGAATTGCACATGTTAAGTTTAAAAGATGTTCAGAAAACTTACTGAAGTTTATTTCATTTACAAGTGTTCTACCAGAACAGAAGTATTTGCCAGCACTGAATACTGTGAATCATATCAAAACAAAGTTTTGATAAAGCCACCTGGGCTCCCAAGGCCTTGACCCTGATCCCTAGATCCATGTAGTCATGATTGATGTGCTCCATGTCTCTCCTAGCTGTATTGCGTTGGAAGAGCAGCAGGGAGAATAATCTAAACTACTCTCTTCAAGTTCATCTGAGAACTCAGGCTCTTGTAGCTGCACAGCCTCAGAGAAATCTGATTAATCTCCCTTTGATCATCTCTAATGCTGTGCAGTCCACAGACTACCTCCTGCAGCTCCATCACTTGGTGGCACAGACTCTCCACCAGCACACAGCTCCTATAGCTCTGCCCCTGCAGCCCCCTACCTGGCAACCTGCATTATCTGCGTGCTCATTTCATAAGCATTGTCCGAGTTGAGACCTCTGATGTTCCAGAAATAGTTGCTTCAGTTGTTGTTGAGGTTGATTGTGCCATGTGATGTGTCACCACCACTGCTGAGCACGTGTGCTGCTCTCAGCAAAAGTTCTGTCTATACTTCACTCTACCGCTTGATTTTCTTTGCACTTTGCCGATAGCACATTATCATGAAAATGTGTCCTTAGCATTCTCTTCAAGCTTTCTGCAAAAGCAGTCCTATTACCATCATTCACCAGTGGGTTGATAAGCGAATCAATAAATTCATGAGTTGCATTGAAAACAGAGTGTATACGGAGTATTCTTCAGCAGAAATGCCTGTGAGTGTCTTAAAGAAAGTCACGATTCTTTGCCTGTTCTTTGTAATGGTGTCCCTAATTCATTCACAGTCTCACCGCCTTCAGCCTGCCATGACAGCATTCTCTACTGCAGTTTGTATTCCAGGCTTGTTTGAAAAGTTTATTTGCATATCCATTTTCACAGAAGCCGTAACTCAAAATAGCACGTAGATTACTGGAAGCCCAGTGGTTCAAAATGTATACTGCTAAACGTAAAAATACATACAGCATCCATAAACATAAGTTTATTCATGAAAATCTCGTTTCCAGTTTCACTTGTGACTTCCAAAAGTTTGCATCTACTGATGTCATC
Organism: Numida meleagris; assembly: GCF_002078875.1. Taxonomy (NCBI): domain Eukaryota; kingdom Metazoa; phylum Chordata; class Aves; order Galliformes; family Numididae; genus Numida; species Numida meleagris. Next base: position 141,165,582 of record NC_034409.1, read on the forward strand.
AGCTTGTTCGACTAAGAGAAATTCTGAAGTGTGCACTTAAAGACAGCATCAAGACACACCTTTCCTTAAAAGCTTTTTCACGTTGCATCAGCCATACAAAGAGGCTCTCTGATAATGGTACTCCAATGATGCCTTTTGTGAGAAATTTTGTACAAATCTGGAATGTCTGCAGAACAGTGAATGGTGCAATCACCTCCAGAGGACCCCAGTGTCCTTCCTCCACTCATCCTCCAGGGCACATTCGTTCTGCCTACATCAGGCAAGGGACTATTGCCAAGCTCAAGCTTAAAAAAATGTCTCAGAACTCCTGACTTTCCTTTAAGCAAAATTAATTCATCACCCAGCTGCACTAGAAATACAATTTCTCACAAGAAACAAATCCAGTTAAGTGGGAGCTGGATTTCTCTGGCTGTCTGCACGCACTTGTTTATAAAAATTGCTTCTTCAATCTCATAGATTAGGTCGTTCAGCTCTGAAGTCCAACAGCCCAGTACCATCTGGCTAAAGAGTTATGGAGGTTCATACTATTCACTTGTATTGTTTAAACAGTTATTCTTTTGCATCAGCAGGTTTGAGCTTTTTTTCTGCAGCTTCTCTCTTTGCATCAGCTTGAACTCCCTTAGAAAGCAGCCTCAAGTTATTTCCCAGCTGGAACAATATAGGGACAATCATATCAAAAGCTTCCTGCAACTTCTGCCTGGTTTCCTTTGTAAAATTTCTGTTCTCTTCAGAAGATCAGAGGGGTCAGTTTCCTCCCCGTGTTTGGAAGTGTTTGCCTGACTCTGCCAGGTGCTACACCTCACAGTCACCACTAGCAAAATGCCGATAGCGGGTACAATCACAGAAATGCTTTACCAGGTATTGTGCTTTCATGTAAATCTACTTGACAAGAGTGATGCAGGTCTGCTGAGCACTAACAAATACTAGTCTCCTAAAAAATCAGCAGATATTTTCCTCAAGAGCCCCTGTTTCAAATTCAATGGCATCAGTTTTTATTATTATTATTATTAAGTGCATCTTGGATCCACTCAGCAATTCCAATTTGCACAGGGAGGATTTAATCTTCTCACTTCCTCAGAAGCACGGAACTTGTGCTAAGGCTCTAACACCACCTATTGGTGGCAACGCCGGCTGCTGTGACCTTTGCAATAGACGAGCTTTTCTTATGGCAGAGGACAGATCTCCAAGAACGTTTCACAGCTGAGCTGAAACCTGTGTAAAAGCGAGCTGATGATACAGTGAATCTTCCCAGAGCCTGTAAATTCCCTCCCCAGGAGGTATCCTTCCATTTCTCTGGAAGGGAAGCGATTGCTTTCTATCACAGCAGCAAATACCTCCCCAAACAGTGTTTGCTCCTGTCTTTTCTTTCTCCCACCCCCATTAACTGTGTTTATGGATTAGTGATTTGTTTCTGCAATACATTACCTGTATTATCCTCCTGGCCTGTACGCTGAAACAAGCTTCATACTGGCAGATACCACAGTATTTTATTCTGTATTCTTAGATATTATTTTCCATTTACGTGGATTGAATAGCATTTGCCATCTCTTAACCCATCCATTTCATTTATCTAAGTCCTTCTGTAGCCTATAAGAATAGCTGTTTTTTCACTGTTTGCTACTGAATCTAATTGAAGAGCATTTAAAAATTAGCTTATTAGAATCATAGAATCTGGAGCTGGAAGGGACCTCTGAAGGCCATCTAGTCCAACTCCCCTACAATGAACAGGGACACCACAGCTAGATCAGGTTGCCCAAGGCCTGATCCAGCCTCACTTCGAAAGTCTCCAGGGATGGGGCATCCACCACGTCACTGGGCAGCCTGTTCCAGTGCCTCACCACCCTCACTGTAAAGACTTTTTCCTTATACCCAACCTCAATCTACCTTCTTTAAGCTCTTTAAGCTTATTCATTAGCCCTGTCAAAAAAATCGAAGCATATAACAAAAACAATAAGGAATAAAAAATAATCTTATTACCTCAGTATTATTTTTCTCATTTCAGACTCAAGGCTATTTTTTGTTCATTTTAAGGCTAATTTTTGTTCATTTTTATTCAGAGTTATATTCACTTCCAGTTTTCCTATTCAGCAGTTCATTGTCTTCATAACTGATTTCCAGTGTGACAACCTTTCTAGATACACATGGACTGCCTACTGCTTAGTTCCAATTCCAATCAGTATTTTCCTCTCCACTCATAAAGGATCCCTAGCCAGCACATGAGTAAGATGCAATCGCCTCTTCTTGTTACAACAGGAATTGTTAAATGTTGTCTTCTCAGGGATCCTTTTATGAGTAAATCAAAATAACTTCCATACATTGGCACTTTCAGTGTGAAACTGAGATACATAGTCTGTATAATGCGTATGCCTTTCTAAAAAGAGAAGTCTGGGTGGTAAAGACTGAACATTCTCTCCTCCTTATCTCATGTCTGTATTACAAAGTTAGTGACAAAAAGAACATGCTGGCACTTTTTCTGTTATTTTAATATTCTTGAGCTTTCCTGGTTCCCAGGACCCATTTTCCCTTATTGTCAAATGCCAGATCCATTACCAGCATTCAGTGGAAATCCCTTCAGAGAAGATGGATCATGTAGGCATCACTGATGTCACTTAGACATATAACTGTTCTGTGCCCTAAAGATCATCCTAATATTGACTCACAAAACTTCAGCATTCTATGGTAGCGGATAAACAACTCTGGTTATTTCCAGATTGATGCCGTAAAGCTGTTTTCACCTTGTAAAAGGAGTACATTTAGTAGACTAATAAACTGATAGTGGAAACTATTAATCTTGCACTGCAGAGGCCAGATGTAGTTGCCCATGCACTGAGCCCAAGAACTTATTCCTGACTGAGGAGCCAGTTCACCTCTGCCCAGATAACTTATCACACTAGTGTAGGAAAAGCACACTCACGCTGATGGCTTGAACATTCTTTTTTTTCTGGATTGGTAAAATTCTATATGTTGGTTAAGACAACAAAAAATAAAAGCTCCATTATTTTTGTAGGCACTTTATTTCACTTGCTACCCCTTGTGATGTGGTCCTTTGAGCCTGACTCTGCAGATAGAAGCATAGCCACATTTAACATAAGTGAGGAAGCAAGAACTCACGTTAGGTATTTCACCTACAAGATTGAAATGGCAAGGATAGCAGCTACAAACGATAAACCTAGCTAAGTGTAGAGAGGGCAGTGCAGGCAAGATGTTGAACTGTTCCGGAGAGTTCCACACACATTTTGAGATGCTGCCTTAAATGTGAGCTCAGTCCTGGGGTCTGTGTCTGGAGCCTACTTAAATCAGAAGAATGGTGTTCCTCTGAAAAAGAAAAGCCTCCCAGTTCTTCAAGGGACAGGTAACTTTTAAGCCGTGGGCCACCTTCTCCATTAAAGAAACACGCAATTATTAACAATATAGAATTGTGGATATCTCTTAAACTAGCTGGGAAAGATTGCTTTATTTCCTTTTGGTTTTAAATGCATGGATATACTTCAACACAAAGTCATACCTTGATCATTTAAACAAAGCTGATTTCAATCATTGAATCAGCCTTTAATTTCTACTACCATTTGCCTAATTCTCAGTCCTTCTATTCAGTCTCTCCATTACTTTACATTACTTTTAATTACAAATTTCTTTAGTTCTATTTATTGCTTCCCTGCTTATGCATTAATATTAATGTTAACAAAAACATTTATTTGCCATTCTTCCAGTCTTTATGCACTGTAAGTTTTAATCAGTCTCCATGGCCTTTTTATAACAGTGGATTGCTATGAGAAAATAAGTTGTACAGTGATTCAATACAATTCATTAGGCATTCATTCCATAACAGCAACTTACAATTTTTTTAAAATTCATCAAAAAAAAAAAATAAATACATCAATAATCCATCAAATTTTAATCAGAAGGATTTCAAAAACAAATTGAATACCTCACAGAAAGTGTCACAGCTGAGTGACAAATTTCAACAACCAAATTTGTAACTTCTTCAATGAATGAAGACATTCCGAAGAAAAGTCATTTTAAAATAGCAATTTCCATAAAGCTAGGTTGACTGTCAGATATTATATTCTTATTCTTTAATTCTTTATTAACCCAATCCCATATCAATCATTCTATTATTTCACCTCAACTTAGATTACATTGTAGGTCACCTGGATTATTCCATTTGTTGGTTTGGGGTTTTGTTTGTTTTTCATTTAATAGTACTATTATATAGCACTCCTTAGTATAATAATAGCGCTTATTCAGAAATATTAGTTTATATAATAGCTATATAATAGTTTTTTATATTAGTTTATATAATAGCTATATAATAGCGCTTATTCAGAAATATTGTATAAAGTCAGCATCACCTGATAACCTTGGTACATAATCTTTTCACACTTTTTTGTTTTAATTTTAATTTACAATGCTTATTTTCACTCTTCCTAATAAAGGACTGAGATAGCATTTTTTTTCCCACCTTCAAATGTTATCAGTATGTCATTCTATCCAAATACAGAAAATTAATATGCATGGAATAAGTTTTCCTCTTCTCCCAAAGTACAAATCTCCCAGAAGTGATAAGAACTTCCACAGTGATCTTAATAAGAGAAAGAATGGGGCATAACACTTGAAGAATATCTTATTTTTACATGCTTTTCTGATGTGGTGGCAACAGTGGCTGTGCTCTGTTTAATTACATACCTTAGACTGTAGTCATGTGACAAATAGGCTATAGATAATCAATATAAAATAGTACAAGAGTAGATTCTCCTTTTGGATGGTACCACAGAAATTAACAACAATTGAAAGCCTTGCAAATCAAACAGTCTAAATTTGTCATATAGTATTCATCTGCTTAGTTTTTTACTTCAGGTATTTTTATTTAGTTTTAATAGATAATTTAACACATCAAAGCTGTTGAAGCTTGCCGATAAGTATTTCAGCATTTATCATCTTTTCTTCTTCTGACTACATTCTGTAAGAACTAATGTCTTGTAATTAGAGGGAAAATAGTGGAGATGGGGAAAAAAAGAGAAAAAGGGAATAGACAACACTGACAATTCATTAATGTTTTTTAATTCCTAGGGTATGTACTTGTCATCCAATTTGTCTTTGATATTTTTATATTGTTTACATTGTACGTGACATCTGTTTTAATTAGGCTGTTGATCAGTTTTACTTTTTCCATTCATTTCTATCTAACGCTGATAGAAAAATAATTTGTACGGAATAATATTTTAGAGCAACTTTTCTAAAGAGAAGTAGATTTCAGTTCAGATTACAGACCTATCCAAGGAAATAAAAGGAAGGAAGCCTTAACTGATGTAAGCAATGTGGGCATAAGAAGTATTAAAAGCCATTAATAATTTATCAATACAATAACAAGAATTGTAAAAGTAACCTTAAAAATACAAATTACACAAGTGGAGGTCTAAGCTGGAAACAGTTTTCTTGGTCTTTATTTGAATAATCAAGTGAAAAGAGGCATAATAAACAATTCCTTTCATTATCCTAGCTATAATGCAAAGTACGTTCACAGTAAAAAGGCTAGCATTCAAACAAGTAAGGCAAAAGATCCCAAGATGGAAAATACCCTTTCCTAGGAAAATAGGGTGACTGGTGACAGACAAGGAATCAGAATTTTAATTTAAGCACGCTTCCATGAGAACAGACCAAAAGCACTGGGGACAATAAAATGTTCCTCAAATGTCAGTGCTTATTAAAATGAAGGAGGAAAACAAGAAAAATTCATAACCTAAAGGAAAGTGAAACCCAGCTTTCTCTTAACAATTTTAAGTGCTGTAGTACTCCTTTAAAATTTTGTCAATGTTTATTCATACTTTTCTGTCTGACACATTTTCAAAAAGTGTTTTGAGAAGTTCACATCTAATCATTTAAAAGCCCATAATGATAATCCTGTAAAGCAAATTGTTGACATCCCCAAAGTACTGTTTATTCTGAAATTGTTATCAATTTATTCTAAAATTATTATGGTTTTCTTTGTTTCCCTGTTTTTTTATTAAAAGTAAAAAGGATTTTTGAGTGCTGGAGCACTACAGGAACTTTTATTTTCCTGATCAAAGTTAGGAAAAATGTACCACAGTGTTAATCAACCAATACATATCTATATTCAATTTTTTTTTTAATCTTTCTATAGAATAACATTAAGGTAAGGGAAAAAGATGATCCTAAAAGTAATAACTTGATTTGGCAAGGGTTTTGCTATACTTTTTCCCTATAACCCCTCAGTCTTCTATTTTTAAATCAAAATCCAATACACAGAAATCCCCAGGAGCAACTTGTCATCCTCAGTAGTAAATTACAGAATGCATTCAATAATGCTAAAGCAAGGTTGACACTATATGCCAAAAATACTAGAGAAAGAATAAGGAAGTAAAGGCAAATAGAGAAGAAAAAAACAAAAAAAAGGAAATCCTTTAAGTCATTAAATTTCCTATGGAATACATGGCTCAGAATTAAAAAAATGAATACGAACTGTCACATTGGGATCTTATTCTGCTTTGAAATACATCATTTCTGTATATTTATAATGGAATTCCTTGTTTCTTAATAGGGAAAAATGAACAGGGCATCCCAAGACTTTCTGGCTTACCATATACCATATTATCTGGAATAAATGTTTACAAGGACAGTGTATCAGGGAAAAAACCTGGATCTGGTGTCCTCCTTTCTCCTTGGGCAGAGCCTAGCCACTGTTTCTCTGGCTGTTGGTATAGCCCTGGACGCACATCTGCATTTCTCCTGGGTGCAGAGACTCCTTGATTCAGCTTGCTTAGGTCACAAAACTGGTTCTGTCCTTGTGCACCCCACAGTAGGTGCTACAAACTTGCATAGAGGCATCTAGCAAAACTGTGGGGCACCACACTTCTGACCTTCTCTCTGGGTGAGTGGGGAGTTAAATGTTTTGGTCAGATAAACAACTTAAAATACACACAGGGAATCACAGGCATACACAAAAAAAACATGCCTTTCTAGAAAGTAAACATAATTTCTCCATGCCCTGAGGTGGGCTGCATTCATGTGCTTGCTCACTACCTTCAATGCAGTCAAGGAATCAGCCATCCCCTTGAGTCACCCTACTGACTTCCTAGCAGGGGAAGATATTCATACTCTAAGCATCTCTCCCTTCTTCACATGCAAGCCACAAAGACAAAGTGATAATTAATTAAAAATATACAAACACAATATTTAGAAAGTTAAAAGTTACAAGAAAATGTTAAAAATCAAACTGGAACTCATAATGAAGAGGCCATGTCAGAAGAGTATCCATCCCATTGAAGCAAGGCTGCCTTGGCCTAGTTTCTTATTACCAAGGGAGAGACAATCCGGTGCCACCTACTGCTGCTACTTGCAGTTCTTGGTATTCAGTTTATCCAGGAAATCAGTTTTCAGTTGCTTCCAAACTGAAATCTCATACAGCATTAAGTTCTCAGGACCAGACAGAACTTTAAAATAAAGCAAATCTCAAGCATCTTTTCGTATTTACTAAACAATGAAATATAAAGCCAGAATTAAGGGGTATTTCTGAAAATAGTTTGAATGTGAATCAGAGGATATTTCAGCAGATCCATGGAGTAATTACAGGGTAGGAAGAACAAATACACAGTAATAGAAAAGTGAGACAGTCAATCATAGACAAACTGTTTACTTCCCTGCTGATGGATGAATAGAGCGAAGGGTCACTCAGGCAAGTTTTTTATTTGACTGTCTGTTGGTAGTTTTATTCCTTATGTTGGGCTTGAAAGACAAGACCAGACTGACTATTTGGAATCAGTACTGCCAATATTTTTAAAACCAAAGAGCTCTGAAGTCTTCAACTACTGTCTAAAATAGTTTTACAGAAAGATGATGAACATTATGTTCCATTTATAGAAGAGAGTATGAGACACATCAAGTTAAGCTGTCCTATAGACAAATTGAGCTTGGGCAACAGGATCTTCCAATTATGAATCTAGTGTTTAAACAGTGTCAAAGTAGTTGCCTTTACAAGGCTGTAATCAAGTGCTAGAACAAACCTTCAGCCAAAGATCCCAGAAATCAGGAGTCTTGGAGTCACTAAGCCTTCAGTGACCAGTGACAACACGACTTGATACAGCTATGATGAACCATATCACTGCTTTTGATACTAATGGCCTCTCACTAGACACAAAGTCTGAGACATATAGTAATTTTATGACTGGGTTCTATGCTAATAGAGCGATGCTAGGTCCCAAGCAAAAAGCAAATATTCTTTGTTTTTCATTTGAATGATGAAATTGTCATGTTTTTTCTTTCAGGTTATCTTCTCCTGATGAACAATTAATGTCCTACAACTTCAGAAATGCTCAACTGCAGGGCTATGTGAGTCTCTACCCCCTGCTTTCTGTGGGCCGTGCATTATGCATCAACTTCTGGAGTTTTCCCACAGGAAATGCCCAACAGTTCATCATGTACTTCATGGAGAAACCTAGGAATAATCAACCCAATCACTTAGTTTATATTCATTAGAAAAAGATAAGTCTGCTAGAGGCTTAAGGCATCAGAGAAACATGAGAAACAGTAAGTAGCCTAGGGCAGGTGGCCTGACAGTGTGCTAATAAGGTAGGCAGAACTAGTCTAATTAACAGCCATTCCTTAAAAGACAATCCAAGACAAAAAAATTTCTCTTCTGGTTCTGTTTATTTCAAGGGTTGCTTTCTTTCTAATTTGAAGTATAGAGCTCTAAATAACAATTCTCAGAATAAAAGTATTACACTTTTAATAAAGAAATTGGCAAAATAAATTGGTTTGGTTTCATCACCCATCTCTCTTCATGTCACAAACTATTTTTAACTGTTTCTAATTTTTGTTAAATGAGTCAGATAAATTAAGGACTATTTCAGCAGAAGTGCATTTATACTTATTTTGAGTCTTTTTAGCCTGACAAATAGACATGTTTTGACTTAACATCTGTGATGACTCTAAGCAACTGATCCCACTTCGAAGTTGGCCCTGCATTTAGCAGGAGGCTGGGCCAGCTGAGCTGCACAAGTCCCTTCCAATCTATAGTAATTCTGTTCTAATAGACTGGCTACAAACCATCCCCATCTTCCTGCTTTTACAATTTAACTAACACTGATGGAAAATGATGAAAAAGCATAAGAGCATTGAGATTAGGTAAGCCTTACTTTATGATGGTGTATACACATGTAAAAATGTATTATCATTTGGGTTTTTTAGGAGGTATATAGAAAAAAGGGATATGCTTTGGGGAGATTAGAAATCATGTATTCATTTCTTTTCCATCAAAATTTCTGTTTGACCATGAGAACTAGCACTTCTCACAAAAATAACTAAAATAATTGACTCTGACATTAAATAGATTATTGGTGGGGAGTACAGCTGAAATGTACATCTGGATTTCAGAAAGGAGCAGAGAAACTCCTCTTTTGATATGGAGGTAAGTCTGCCTCTTGTGGAAGTGTACAAAATAATCAAAATGGTAACACAGAGGTGGCTACTGCCAATAGCAGTGCTAAGAAGAGCCTGAAAATGCTGTCTCAGTATAGCTGATGTTAATGTTCCTCTAGTTTAATTTTCCTAACCTGTCATTTCTGCTGCCCAAAAAACATATTCCTATGCAATGTCTGCTACTTGTAACTGAGTCCTTTCTGTTTGTCCTAACTTCACCACAACCACTACAAACACTGCACTTTTTTCTGGCAGGCAAAGAAATGAGCAAATATGTATGCTGTTTCTAATAGTTACTAGCAGCCCTGTGCCTAATTATCTCTTTTTCATTTCATTTTCTGTGTTGAAATCCTCTCTTTCACCCTCTGATGAAATCCTCTTATCCACTAGGATGAACAGTTGCCTCTAGGTATACTCTGTACTATTTGTTCCAATACCAATGTTTCTGTTAATTTACCAACTCTGTAATTCTTTATGGGATTATGAGGACCACATTTCATTACTCAGGAATCAAAAAATATCTCTTGAAAGTTCCTGATGATATTAGTTTAAAACACAGACAGAAACTCACAAACTTATTCAGAAGACTGCACAGATTTTTATCACATATCATTTCCCATATTTGTGAATTAGAGAGTGTTCTTAGTTTCTTAGCGCAAAAGAAAAGAAGTTATCAAATGTCCAAACCACGTCAAACTACAGAATGAAAAATGTTTAAGAAAAAAAATGACAGATTTTGAGGGTTGGGCTGATGTAAATGGTATTTAATACATTGTCTTCAGAGAGCCTTGTATAGCATATCTTACCATTACGTGTTTGGAAAGCAGCTGACAAAAATGAACTGAAATCTGAATACATCACTAGAACAGTATCTTACAAAGAAAAAGAAAAATGTTGTCTCAAGACACATTTATAGATCAAGTAACTCCCAGCAGAACTAATGCTGTTATATGACCTCTGGAACTGCTTGAAAACCAGGTATATCAAAGTGCACCTTTGGCCCAAATACATATTCTACCAGCAGTAAAACTGCATGCAAGAGCAGCAGGATGGATGGCAATTAAAGACATTTAAAATGCTTATAATTCCTTTACAATAAAATGAGTCCTTGATTTTAAGGTTTACATCTCAAAACCATGAAAAAAATGCAACCTGACTTGGCACTGACTTGTACCTACAAGTCTAGGTACTACAGTACCTAGAAGAGTGATTTTGGTGTTTAGATGGTGATGTGCTGCTCACCGAATTGCTCCTGTGCATTTAAACTGCATCTGTTATGATTTTTAAACGTATCTCTTTTTTTTCTCTCTCCCACATTTTTTCCAGAGTTCTGTCTTGTCTATCCAGGTGTCTAAAACAGGATTTTTCCACCTACCTGTTCATTTCAAAAGCTGATAGTATTTCCCTATCAATTTTTGGCATGTGCTAGTTTAGTCTCCCCTTCCACATGCACAATGTCTTTTGGTTTTTGTCTCCTTCACTTACAGACTGAAAGAAACCACAGGATTAGGAATTTTGTGAATGTTATCATCACAAAATTAGTTCAGTACTTAAAACTATGGCTGCTAAGGCAGACTTGTGTTTTCCAGCTCTGAGGATCACTTTGTACCGCATGTATTCTCATACATTCCAGCTGCTGTTTGTATACAAATTCTTTACATTTGTTTCCAGCCTTCAAACCTTTTCTTTCTCTCGCTTTCACCACATTAAATTTCCTGTATGCATTTAGATTCTTTTTCAGCCAAGCAATAAGCCACAACAGAGTGGAATTCTTGGCTGCTGATGCTTGCCAGAAGGTGTGAGGAGGTATGCAGCCAACGTAAGGCTCAGTCTGATCCATTTTTGAAAAGAGATTTAGAAATTTAAATGGACAGTTCAGAATATAAACAATAGCAGGAGGTTTTGACATTACTACAAAAAAAAAAAAAAAAAAAAGAGGAAAGCTTAAGGAAAGCAAGTTCTTATTATAAAAGTGTCAAGTAGATGACCAAAAGAAATGGTAGCTTTTAGGTACCAAAGAGGATCTGTACATAGTGACATTAAACTAGGAACAGAATTAGCAAAAGTATCCATCAGCAATACCATATGACTCACTGAAAGACATTTAAAATCACTTCTGTTACTTGCGTGGGGAGGAAAGATATAGCAAAAGGGGAAAGAACAGGGTGTGTGGTGGGACTGTCCATTATGTCAAGACAATGTGACTCTTCAGGATTGGCCTTTGTCACTGCTCTTGGGAGGTGAAAATTCTGTTGTGCAGCACAGATGGAGCAACATCACACACTAAATTATTTTTCCCAAGGTTACCCTAAAAGAAACTTTGAAGTACCACAAAGCCATTTGGTTTTATGGAATACATGGTCTACAGTTGCTGATATTTCCATGATAGTATCTTCTGAAATCATTAATTCTCAGCAGCAGCAAACAGTGAATGCCTTTATACCGTTGAAGCCATGTAGCTCCATGAAGCACTATAGGGACGTGAGAGACATTGGAAGAAAAAAAACAGTTAAGCAGTGATATTTTCACTTTCCTTGAAAGCATGAGAAAAAGAGAAAAGACTGAGAGGTAGAACTCCCCATTCCCTTCCCATGAATGTGCACAAAGGAGTGTGATGAAGACCATGTGCATAGGCAGTGCAGGAAGACCAACAAAGGGAAAGAAGGAAAAAGAAACATTCATACAAATCTGTGCTCAGATTACTCTGTGTATAACTGGGTTCTTTTAAGGTGAAGAAGGGAATGGCAGGGGCAGTTCACAAATTCCCACTTCTGTGACAGTAATCAGGTTGATGGAAATGCTATATCCCATCAGTGCAACATCTTTTGACATGCCATCCACCTAGATCACTTTTTCATCAACACAGGGTACAGTCCATTGCTGTCCAAGTATAATGAACATTCTGGAGGGTATAATTTTGTACTGAGACAATACAGCAAATTCATATTCCCATGGCAGTGTTCTAAAAAATGGCCTATAATTTTATTAGCAATGCAATCCTACTTTTTACCTTTTTTCATTTCTGAAAAAACATTTTTTACATATTTACTTTCAGTGAAATATACAGAACAGATGGAGTTCCTGTTTAAGTAGGAATTAAGTTATTTGCTGTTTAATGGGGCCAAAAAGGACAAGGAGCTTCTAGAATATCATTTTTGTTGTGATATGCATTATCCTACATCAAACTGCAGGGCAAACATTCAATTTCCCTGCCTGTTTTTAACATTTTACCAATTATCCTCAGTCAAAGATTGACTAAGACTGCATGTGGATAAACAAAGCAAAGAGAACAACAGAAACGCTTCCATTTAATACTTCCACTACTTCATTCCCACTACAAAGTTTTAATAAAAAAAAAGGTTTTCAATGACTCCCAACTCGTTACAGAAGTCAAACCACCACACTAATTTATGCCTCATTGAAAGCAGGTTTACATTTTAAACAAACAAGCTTGTTCCCTGGATTGTTCTTGCTTAGAGACTTGATAATGGTCATTTAAAAATGGGGTCACACAAACTGGAAACAGATGTCTATTTTTTAAAGTATTGTAAACACTGCAAAAGCTGAAAGTTCACAGTCTCAACAGATTAAAAACTAGGGTTAGGCATCCCTTTCAATAAATTATTACATTTAGAAACATAATAGCATGGCAAAAAATATCATTGTACTACCACAGATTGTCCTCACTAGGGCAGAACAGAGGCCAGAGAACTGGCCTTGCAGCAGCATCAAATAAAATCAACCTCAAAGAGACCTCTGGAAGAAATCATCTGGTCCAATTCTGTGCCTGGAGGCACAAACAAGTGGGTGCTTTTCACTTCTGACAGCCATTTGTCCAGTCTGCTCTTGAACCACCCCTTGTGACAGAGACCCCACAGCCTCCCTCAGGCAAGCTTTTATACTATGGGCAAGAAATGCTCTCTCTTTGGGAGTAAGAAACATAACGCACAGATAATTCAGAGACTAAAATTTTGGTGTGCTAGGCCACCTACTCCAGGCAGGGGAAAGGGGAAAGCAGGAAGATATTTAAGCCTATTTTAAGGATTTCATGGTTTAGCATCGTATCCTACCAAGAGCTTTGACTACTGAACAGCACTCACATGAATAAAGCATGAGCTAACAATAAGTATTTAATTTCATACAACTGTGGTAAACTTCTGCAAGCCTGTGAAAACCCAAGGCATTCCTCCTCTGAGAAAACAGAGTGCTGAGGCACTGGTGCGACAGCAGAGGTCATTGGCCTGAGAAACAGCCACCAGGAACTGTAAAGAGAGCCAAAGTGGATCAAACACTGACCCAGGTCTTCACAGAAACTGCTCTTTGATGAGCTAGAGGAATGGATTAGGAAACCTGTTAAGAGTAGTGCCAAGGAACTGGGCCAGATAGAGACCACCCAAAAAGAAGCAAAGATTCTGAGGGCAGGGTGTGGTGTCAGGAAACATAATTTGGCATTTGGAGATAGGCCAAATCTTCAGTCTGGGGCTGGAAATCACTGCTTGTGCAGAAAAAGATGGAGGAAAAGACAAGACAACACCTGAAAAACTGAAAGACAGAGGACAAAAAGCCCATATGAAGGTCCAGAAAATACATGCTTGTCTTAAAAGATATTGCTAAATTAAGGTTGATTTTATTTTAAAATCTTCTGAGTACATTTGTTAGGTACTGATGAAATAAAGTGAAATCTGTGTCTACTTCTGTGTCTAATGTATTATTTAGACAAATTATGCTGAAAGAACTTCATCTAAAACATTCTTGAGTGACATATCTCTTTGAAACCACCTATGGTGAAATAATGGTATCTAATATGGATAATATCTGTAAATTGAATCTCTTCTAACCTACATGTAAGTGTAGCAGATACACATTTTAAGCAATTAGAATTTTCTTATTTACAAAACGGAGTCCCACAGAGCTCATATACAAAAGCATTAAGATGGTGGAGGGAAAGGAGACTAACAACTATCCTGCTCATCCAATTAAAAAAATATTCTTATTGTTACTTTCCAAATCAGTAGACCATTTAATAAAACTTGGGATAGTTCTGTCGGTGCGATTCCTTAATTAATACAGTGAAGTCGAACTCTGAAAGAACTATGTTTTCATTTATCAGAATGTTTTCATACAAAAGTCACACTTCTGTTAAGATTAACTTTAGAGAAAAAACATTTGGTAGATGTCCTGTCAATCTGCTGAGTTACATGGAAGTCCTTCAAGCAGTAAAATACACAAAAGAACACAAAAACAAAACACAGAAATCATGTTAAAATGTTGTTGAGATTGAAAGCATTCTTAACTTTGGAGATTTCATTATTATTATTACTATTTTACCATTACCATTTGCAAGTAAATGTCATGGTCTGTATGATGTTGCTGTGATATTTGTCTGCTATTAACTGGAGATTCTGGTCAAACAAAGGAAGGAAATATGGAAACCAATTTTCTTGTTTACATAGATGTATTGATTTCATTAGACTTATGTCAGTGGAAAAAATAGGCTTCTGCTAAGATAAAAAAAAAAGAAGCCATAGTACTAGCTTTTATTAAAACATCTTTTAACCCAAACAGTAAAGAGGAGTGACAGGATCCACTCCTAAATCTAACAAAATATGTAACTCAAACTTGGGTTCGGTAATATTGCCAGTTCCATCTTCGGTCATTTCTTGTGTGTCTGTATATAACATAGAAGGCTCGTAGAAACACTATAAATGTTGAGTGTAAAATTATTTTTTACTGTGATACAGAAATTTTTGGCACAGTTAAGCCTCCCTGGTTAGCAGAGACGACATACAAAGGAAAATGGTTTTAAAAAAATGCCAATGATATACTCTCATATTTTTCCTCTATGCTTCAATTCATTAAGCAGTTCGGGGGAAAAAAAGGTGCAGTGGGAAATGCTCCAGTCCCTCTGTGTATGGTCGTCCAGGAAATGAGAAAAGGATATTTTGGGAAAAGGTGCACTGCATCTTGAGCTCATGAAGGACCAGGTTGCTCAGAGTGGCTTGTTCAGGGTAGTTCTCAGAGCTTAAAGAGTAAAGAGTTCTCCAGAGCGTGTCAGGCTTATGAAGTTAACTAAGGGCTGGGACAGCAAAGGTTGAATTGTTATTGTTGCTGTTGTTGTTTAGAAAGGGTCATTGTAAAAATGAATCTTAGACATTCTGCTTTAAATAAAAAGGATTTTCACAAATGCAAACTGTATATGAATCCACATAAACGGAGAGCAGCTGTATTCAATTGCAACTGCTCCTGTATTCTCAATTCCCATCTAGAGAAGCTGCCCTTTCTGGAGATGATGGGCAATTTTCTTTCAGCAGTAGCTGTCACCTGGATCTGTTCCTAAGCTCAAACTCGGAGTTATGCTTCATTACACTGGCTGTGTTCATGATGAGGATTATCTGTGGCTTGAAACAGAAGTGAGAATGAAAATAATTCATTCAAAAGATGGTCACTGGAAGTTCCAGTCTTACAACAATATTCCAGCAAAGTGCTTCAGCACCACTTTATGATTTTAAATGTATTTATTTCTGTTTATCTGTTTTCCACGGAATTTACCTGGCTACAAAAACAACAGACAAAAAGCCAAGTACATTTGCAGTACTAACTTCTACAATTCTGTAACCGAAGGCCTCAGCTTCATCTATGAACGTCAGACCACAGTTGTGCAACTCATTCAATGCTGCTATTCTTTCCAGTTTAAAAGCTGCTGGAATAACTTTGCCCCCAGGAACACAATGCTGTGACCAGTTACTCCAGATACATCTGCTGCTGCATGCGGCTGCCAAGGCAATAGTGGTTGGCTGCAACATTTTCCACCTCATGAAGTTATTACTCAGTCCACCGATTTCCAGACCAATGTCGGAGTTGGCGTTCCCAGTCACTTTCCCAATAAAGAGACCCACGTATGCCTCTGAAGAGTCTGTCTGCCACTTTTAAAGTCATTGATGAGAAAATACCTTGGATTATGTCACTGCTGCTTCTCAGCTGGACAAATGAAAGGATGAAGCATATCTTAGTAGCTTTAGGAATTGCTTTTCAAGAAAGGGCACAGGTGCAATTAAACACTTTTGAAGCTTTATTGTTATGTGAAAATCTGATCATGTGGCCACCTGAGTTAGTGTTTCAGCCCGCTCCCTGTGCACCACCTTCAGAATCTCTGTCTGCAAATAAGAACCCATTCCCTTAATAGGAAAGGAAATTTGGAAATAGCCTTTGAAAATATTGTTTAAAGAACATTATTTTCACTCTGTACTCACACTTGAAACAGAGGAGTGCGGAAAAACATACCTCTGGGTATAGATATGTGTCTTTCAATGTAGAATTGTTACTATGGGCAGAAATTGCAAGTGGTTTGGGCTGAAATAAATCACCTCTTTCTAAGGTAACTAAAAGCTGAAAGAAACGAAAGGTCTACAATACAGTAGTAGAAGCAATGGATGATTTGCAGCCTGTTACAGGTCCACCTATTAATAACAGAACTTTAAATAAGCACAGAAAAATTTACTAAGCAAGTCAATTCTTTTATAAAGGCTGTCATAAGAACACTTAATAAAACAACCCACTGTCAAAGCAGGTTAAGATCACTAATACACTCCTCCGTAACAGTAAGTACACCATTTATTATCCATCATCCATCTTTTCTATATTAATGGAAATGAAACACATATGTTCATAAAAGGGTGTAGTCTTAAAGATCAGCTTGCTCCAACCCTCCCTGCCATAGGCAGGGTTGCCAGCCACTAGAACAGTCTGCTCAGGATCCCATCCAGCCTGGCCCTGAATGCCTCCAGAGATGGGGCATCCACAACCTCTCTGGGCAACATGTTTAAAGCCATTCCCCCTTGTCCTATCACTATCGGACGGTGTAAAAGTTCTGTCCCACTGCTGCTTGTAAGCTGCCTTTGAGTACTGGAATGTCGCAATGAGATCTCCCCAGAGTCTTCTCCAAACTAAACAAGCCCAACTCCCTCAATCTTTATTCACAGAGGAGGTGCTCCAGCTCTCTGATCATTTTCATGGCTCTCCCCTGGATTTGCTCCAATAGCTCTACATCCTCCTTCCTCTTCTGGGGGCCCAGGCTTGGACACAGTGCTCCAGATGGGGCCTCACAAGCGCAGAGAAGAGGGAGACAATCATCTCCGTCGCACTGCTGGCCACTCCTCTTTTGATGCAGCCCAGGATACTGTTGGCCTTCCGGGCTGCAAGAGGAATCTGCTTTGAAGTCTTTGTCTGACCTTTCTCTTCATTCCTCACTTGTCACTGGTATGAATGTACACACTGCATTTGGAGCTACAGCAGTTGCAGGTATCCAGGGCTGCTTGATTTTACCTATCTTGGACATCAGCAACATAAAGCTGAGGATAATAAAGGCTTTGCAAGTCTACCGGGGACAACACGCACTTAGCAAGGTAACAAGCCCACAATGAGGTCTGTGCTATCACAGTTACACTCATACTACAATCTGAGGGACCAGTTTTTAATTGAATGCATTTGCCATTATCACATGTACCAACCCCGGTTCCAGTGAAATATCACTCAAAGCCAAGTTCTGAAATCTGGGCTATGGCAAATCAAATTAGGTAAGAACTGTAACCTTAGTTTTCATCAGTAAACTCCTGATCTGTTTTTAACTTTGCCTTTTTGGGAGGTTGTGTCTTGACTGATCGTATATGCCACCACTGAATCTTGTTCCCAAAATCCAGGACTTTGAATTTCACTCCAGATCAAAAAACAATCAATGCAGGTTGCAGACTGGCTTTTCTTCACACTTTTAGCAAGAACTCTGCTCAATGAAAAATCAGCATCTCAGACCTCACTTCAATAGGAACACGAAGCCACAGCTAGTGGAGCACTTCCAACTCAACTGAGATAGCTCTACCTAAAAATACCATTCAGTTTTCCTGCTTTTCCTGTTCTTTGAATTCCATTCTCAATTTCATACTGGAAGGGGAAAAATTGTTTACCAAATCTTAATAACTATGGAAAAAACAAATCTAATCAATTAGTTGTGAGCAAAGAGGACCCCTTCTCTTCTGTTGCACTCTTTTCTGCTGTCACAGGGTTCTGCTGGATCCTTGATCTCATTAGATATATAGTGAAGTCTCTGGCATTCCAGCTGGTAAGTTCCACATCCATTCTCTAGGAACACCTAGAGCATTCCCACTTCAGTTGGCCACAGAAGTTTATGCTTAGTTTACTTTCTCTATTGTTATTAATCACAGGCATATTAAAAAAAAACAAACTACCTAATACATAAAAAAATCAGCTAAAATTGATTTTCCTCTATTTTGCAAAACCAAAGGCAAACAGGTGTCAAGCAACTCTTTGATAGGAATTAATGCCACATTCTATTTTCTTTTGCACACAACACAGGCTCCACTTACACTAAGAAAGCCTGAGGCAATATGAAACTGTCTGAGGTCAAAACTGCTATTTGCAAATAAACAGCAACAAACACACTCCCTGCCCTGAATGAGGCATAAATGTTTTCAGATTTCGATTCAGTGGTGTGCAGTCTTCCTACTTTTATCTCCTCCTTGGAAACCAGCAGCAAATGGCAAAATACAGATGTCACCAGCATTGCAAAGAGAATTACAGTATTGGGACTTCACTCTTCTCTGCACTCCCAAAGTACAGCAGGCCGATAAAAAGGCCACTGAGGAGGAGAGGGGATCCAATGAATTACTCTCTTCTTTGTTTCTAACTCCTTGAAAAATCACCTATTACATTATCCATCTTAATGGGAAAAAAGAGAAAAAACTGATGACAATTCCTTCCAAAGCATCTGGAAACATCTTGGAAGGGAAATAGTGCAAAGAAGTCTCAAGTGAGGGACAATAAAAGGACAGGGAGAGACATTGTATCTGCTTTTCTTCATTACTCATGGAATAATTTATTTTGCTTATTTATTATGCATTTATTATGCTTATATAATGTAATAAGAAAAAACAACAGATACAGAGATGGATTTCTCTTCTATCTTCAGGCCTCCCATCTTCAGAATAAGCGTTTCCAACTTCTGATCCAGAAAGTGGATCTGACACAGAAAGCATCTTTGAAGAACTGCATACTGAGCAACTAAGTATTTTGTTTAGCTTGGGACAGGAGATGGAAATGAAAGCATGTCTGAACTGATTGGCAGGGAAACACCAAGATAACTATCTTTGGCGGTAGTGACAGACAACTGTGTCTGTCCAACTCTGAACATGAACATCACTAGTGATTTCTCATCAGTCACTTGAAAAAGCCATCATTCTGGCAGAATGAAAAGTAGCTCATTTGAAATAACATTCAACTTAAATACCATGGCTCTCTAGAGGAATATTCAATTAGCGTCTCAAAGTTCTGCATGTGGTCCCGCTCAGCTGCTATTGTTATTGTACTTGTCAGGTCAGACTAGCAATGAAATAGTGCAGTAAATATAAAATTAAAAGTCGGAAAAAAGAAAAGCAAAAAAAAAAAGAGAGAAGAAGAAATAAAAAGAACAGAAATGCAGTAAGAGATCTTGGCTGTTCACCTAGAAGGAACATAATTTCATCACCACGTCAAAAAAATTTGCTCTAAAATTCAAAGAAAGGAAGGCATGCCATACATAGGAAATCAGCTTGGTGGCTTAATATGAAGAAACATCAGAAGATACTGTTCAAGAAATGGTCAGTAACAGTCAACTCACAATTTTTCTTTCTGAAGGAATATTCTAAATTTGTCTAAGAAGAGTGATGAAATAAACTAATAAACAGGACTTGTCTGGATGCAAAAGCGGTAGATTCACACAGTGAATTATTGTAATAACAGTACCAGTGCAAATTTTGTTCTCAGTATATGAAGACAAGATTGTGAAATTCCCCATACACACAGAAGTTGGTGCAATAAAACCAAAATACCAGCCATGTTTTTCTGTTGTGCTATATAACAAGACCACAGGATTGAAAGGCAAATAAAGGAAGACACATCAGTCTCTGAGGATCAGTATCTACTGATGCCAACCACATGACAGGGCAGTGTTCCTGCAAATTTGCCATTGGAGTTTTTCTGGGAGGAACAAAGGGGACGTTAGTCGTACAACAACTGGATCATCCTCTTGCCAGTTACAGTAGACCTGACCAGGCATGCAAAGCCTGGGAGCAGGATTTCCATTGATCAAATCCATACTATGCTTCTTAGCCCTGAAAAAGTTGCCTGGGATCTGCTCTCCTGCAGTGCTGGTCAACTCTGAACTCCAATAAAGTTAGCTTGACTTTCAACACTACTGACAAGAAAAACAAGCCAAACAAGCAAAAAATCTAAGCCCTTAACAGCTGTTTCCCTCCCCATAAACTTGTACTGAATTTTTTACTACTTTTAATGGAGATTAGTGAATTTTAGTTATTTGACCATGCAGCAGTAACGTTGCTTCAATGCTCTGGCTAGAAAAGGTGACAACTACAAAAATTGCATTTTGAAAAAGCATTTATCACTTAACATTTGCATTTTTAAACTGATACGTAAAGTGCTATACAAAATATCATTAGAAATCTCTTGGTTTTGTTTATCCTGTCAGCACCTCTTTCCATCAAAGCACTAGCAAAACTTTCAGCCACTGTTCATGACATTAACAGGAACATAGCAACTGAATTTGCAGTAAACCATTAAAATTGAAGGAGCTTTCAGTTTCACTGTATAACTGCCCAAAGAAACAACACCAAGCATACTGAGATCACACCACTGATCAGAAAATTCACCTTCAGGACAGCAAAGCACTAACATGAATAGCAGTCCTCAGATATTTCTTGTGTAACTGGATTTATATTGGTGACTAGAGAGTCCATAAATCAGTTTCTCCATAAAGTCACAGGTGCCAAATACAAATATTTTTCTTATAAACCCATTCTTGATCTTCTCATATTAGTATTGGACTTCTTAGCTACATTGTTGCTAAAATAAGTTGCTCTTTTTTTCCTACAGAATTTGCCAAACCCACTGCTGGAATGCATTTGTATTATCCTCTTACTAGCTGAATTCCTGTAACATTCCCATTGACCTAATTGCAGTTTTTGGCCTGAAAATATGACACGTTTGTGTGAATCTGGTAAAACTGTTTAAGCAGGGACACTAGAAATGAAGTGCCCATGTGGCCCCTTTCATCAAGATCCAGACTGAATCCCCTTAGGAATGTGATGGCATTTCTTCTTGCTCTTCTCTAAAATCCTATTCTAAGCCGCTTTAAAGAAAAAAAACCCTCCAAAATCTGACAGAAATAGCCCGGAAACTTAAGTAAAGACAGCTGGAAAGATGAAAGAGTGATAATGCTTAGATGCAAACCAAGCGACATGTTCCAGCAACTGGCAGGGACTAAATTCTGTCCCAGAAATGTATGTCATTTAAACTGCCATTAAAGGATACAGCGTTAGTGGGGAAATCTCAGAAACCACCACACAATTACATTGTTTTAAGTCTCTGTTAGCATAGCATTATCTCTACTTGGAGAAAAACTGTTTTCATATTTATACGCTCCCAGCACGATACTTGTTACAGCAAATCTTCTTCCTCATAGTAGGAGAAGAAAAACATTGCAGGACACAACTGATTGTTCAGCAATAGTTTAAAGCCTTGATAGATACTGCACATCACTGTCAGGTGAGCAGTTCAAATGCAGCAATATTATACGAAAAAAGCATGCAGTCTTGCATTCTGTGTTAGACTCAAAGCTCAGTTTGTAGAGACTCCATACCAACGTGACTCCTACTTTTGCCCTGCTGCTAAAAAGTGGGCAAAGTCCAATTTTATGGCAGAGGCAGTTCCTTTGACTTGTGTCATTTAATGTCCTTCAATGTGCCAAAAACCCCATTCAGAGTTTTCCCACTTCCTGGTGTTATGAAGCTCTGCCAAAAAAACTAATTAATGGTTAAAAATTAAAGATCCTAAATTACGGTTGGACTTGATGATCTCAAAGATCTTTTCCAACCTAAATGATTCTATGGTCCTGTAGTTCAGAGATACATACATAACTGTGTCTCTGCTATATCTACGTGCTGTGTTCCCAACATATTTCTGGACTTCATACAAATTCTTAATTTTCTAAACTCCAGTCACCACAGTATCTTCCTTACCTGCACAGACCTCCCCGTCGTAGATCTCGCACACCCAGTCTTGGCACTCACACAGCGGCCCATAGTATTTGCCGGCCTCCGTCACTTGGCAGATGCAGACTCCACAGTCGCACCTGCCCCTGCCGCTGCACAGCGGGCCCCCCGGGACGCGGCACCGGAGCTCTGCCTCAGCACGGGGCAGGAGGCACAAAACAGGGCTGCCCGAGGCGCTCCTGACGAGGACAGCCAAGAGAAGAAGCTGTGGTCAGAGTCAGGTGCTACTGAGCAAACCACCACGCTGCCGTGGCTTCAGCCATTCCCCAAAACATCATTTTTAACACCACAGCTTTGTTTATGGTTGCAAACTACCACTTCCCTGAAATGACTCGATTTTAATTCATCAGAAATTTCCATGTTATCTGCAGGAATGCTTATACTGTATTTTAATTATCATGTTAAACTGCATTAGGCTCATCTTTTTTACACCTACGTGGTATGTATGCATACATATCTGCATATATATATACTACACATGCATAGTTTGATGATCTGTCTATTATAAAGCATTTTGGTCTGGATTATTCCAAAAGCTTTACAAAAGACAGAACTTCTAAGCAGCATAACCAGAATATAGAATATCAAAAAGCAATTTATGGTTGATTCTACTAGAGTTATATTTGCAAAAGTAACAATTTTGCAGTCTTCTGGTTGTCAGACATAGGGGAACTATGCTTTCATCAGAACAGGAAACAGCAGTAATCACTGATTTCTATGTACAAATTTAGTGGCTGTGATTTTAATAAATTCAGGAGAACCCACATGCGAGATCTGAGGATTTGCTGTTCTGCCATGCAGTAGTGTCATGCAGTGGAGATCAGGACTTGCAGGACATACACAAGGAGAATCAGACACTGCCTCACCAGGATCAGGATTGCAGAAAAGAGAACAAAGAACAAGGCCAAGTACCAAGCGCCAAAAGCAGGTGTTCACCATGCTAGGGAATGCTGAGGACTGAGGTTGGTAGTATCCACACTCAGATGCTAGATGTTACAGGCTTAGGATAGAGAGCTGCTGACTATAAGCAAGGCAGGTGCTGGCCCTGCTGGAGGCAAAGACCAAAAGGAAAATAAGGCTCATCACACTGCCACATCAAGACAGAGGAGCACACACAGTTTGTAGTCATGGCCCCGCTCTACTCAGCAGCAGAATTTGAAGGTGTGGGCATAAGCAGCCATCCCTGTCTCCCTTTTCCCTCTTTAATGCATGAAAGATCACCGTCTCGGACATGAAATACCTCACACCCACACACCACCTACTCTGCTTTCTCCGCATCCAGATCTCCACTACGCGACCCCTAAGGTGGGTGATAACCCCCCCGGGATCACTTCCCCAGTGCACTTACCACAGGGCTGGGGGGGTGGCGGGCCGCAGGCTGGGCAGGGAGCCCACCGACACCACCAGCAGCACCAGTCCCAGCAGCCCCCGCGTGCGCATGGTGCCGGCCGCACTCCTGCTGCCTCCCGTGGACAGATGGACAGACGGATGGACGGACAACGGATGGACAGATGGAGCTGCTGGGCGTGTGGAGCTCTGCGAGCTGGACAAGCCCAGCTCCAGGGCTGCTCCCCCCGCGCTGCAGTGGCGGTGATTAGCTGCCTGGGAGCGGGATTTGGGCAGCGCTCTGGGAGGGAGGCCGGTGCCAAACCCTGAAGTTTACAGTCTAGGCAGGGAAGTAATTAGAAACAGTTGCGCAGCCAGATGGTTTATTTTGATGTTTTAAAAGTGGCCCGCACACAGATGTGAGCAAACTGTCTCAGCCTCAAAGTGCAGGCACCGTAAATATTTGAGGTATGCATATCCCCATGTCCTTTGACGGATGGCTGTTTGGGATGTGCCCTGTAAGGAAGCAAGGAAAGCTACAGGGCAGAGGAGTTGAGATGGATGCTCCCCTGCAGCCCTAGGCTGAGTGGCAGTGCAGCAGAGCCAGGTCACAGGCTGGCACCAGGCTGGGTGACCACCAATGTATGAACATCAGCAGTGAGCTGATGCCCAGCAGCTCATTAACACACATAGCACAGTGATTCAGAGCACGAGCATGAGAGTTTGGAAGTGGCTTAAAATTAACCTAAAAGAAGGGAGATACAAACCAAATGAGTGAAATTTGGCAGGAATGACCATGTGCATTTCTTCAAAAGTGTTGTGAACAGAGGGTTAAAAATGTCTCTCCTGTGAGGAGAGGCCAAGAGCCAGGACTGCTCAGCCTGGTGAAGAGGAGGCTCAGGGGGATCTCACCAATGCCTATAAGTACCTGAAGGGAGGGTGCACAGAGGATGGAGCCAGGCCCTTTTCGGTGGTGCCCACTGCCAGGACAAGAGGCCATGGGCACAAACTGGAGGGAGGCTCCCTCTGAACGCCAGGAGCACTGCTGTGCTGTGCGGGTGCCGGAGCACTGGCACGGGCTGCCCAGAGGCTGCGGGGTCTCCTCCCTGGAGCTCTCCAGAAGCCGCCTGGCCTGGGCACCCTGCTCTGGGTGGCGCTGCTGGAGCAGGGGCTGGAGCACGTGGGTCCAGAGCTCCCTGCCAGCCTCAGCTATCCTGTCAGTCTGTGGTTATCCTGGGGAATTGCTGACTGTCTGATACGTACCTGTGATGAAAAGCTTTTAAGAAAACAAACTTCCACCACCTAAAATGGTATTGCATAGGTGTCCTTATCTACACATCCACGCGGGCAGTTTTGAAGGAGACAGTTCATAGAAGATTTAATTGATTCCAGAGGGTGTTTGTTTTGTAGGCTGAAGTCTTCCGAAGCTTTCACAAAAGGAATAACTTTTGTTTTATTCTCATGTTAAATATCTGGAATAGCAGAGATTATACTGTTCTAGAAAACTTTAAAACTATGTTAAAAATCCTCCAGATACTGCCTTTTCCAAAACTGTAATTGGGCTTAACATGCTGAACTCAAGTGTACTGGATTCCTGCTAACCTAAGTAGTTCTGCCAGCAATCTTTCTGTGAACAGTAAGTCAATCAATTGACTTGGCTCTATTGGTCTTACAGATGCCAGAGAACCTTTTCAAGTCCAGTTTGGGGCCTATAAAGTCCAATTTTCAGAAGAGTGCCTTTTCAATTTGAAATATACACTTTCATTGAAACACAAAAGAATAGACAGGAAGAAAATCTGTTCTGTCATAATGGTAAAAATAAGAGGACTGATCCAAAAGTAATGCCTCCTATTTTATTATGTTGGCCCATGGTATCAGAGGCGTGTGGTGATAATATAGCAGCAGAAGTTGAACCTTCCCACCAATATTCCATTACATTTTGTTGCTGTGTGACAGACAGTAGCAGAGGGGCAGTCTGACAGAATGGCTTCTGACATCAAAGTGCATATCAATCGAAGGTGCGGAACTGAACTCTTCCACGCAAAAAAAAAATGACACCCATTGACATTCATTGACGTTTGGTGAACATTTATGGAGACCAATCAGTGGACAGCACAGTGAGAAGATGGGTGGTGCATTTCAGTAGTGATGACAGCAATGTGAAGGACAAGCCACACTCCAGACACCAATGCACAGCTGTTACACCATGAAATGAAGAGTGCCTTAATCAGTTTATCTGTACAAATCAGCTATTGGTGGTGACACTGTTGAAAAACAGTGATTCGTAGCTGAGAATTTGCTCTGTCAGATAGTGTTATGCTTTTTATCTGTTGTAGTTCTCACAGAAATAAATAGGAGGCATTACGTTTGGAGCAACCTATGTACATTCTTATTCCCTGACGATATTAAACTAAACATGATTCCACTGGGCTATTAAAACATAAGAATTCTGCTTCATTTCAAAATATTACCCTGAAGTTGTGGAGTATACAACTTTGCTCTCTACTTGTAGTGTATATAATTTTGTCCTGTAACTTGAGCAAGGATATTTAGAAGGAAAAACAATTTACAGTCCTGCATTTAGCTGCTGCATTGATGTATACTAATTTTCTAACAGTTTTTCTGCCCTTTATAGTGTATTTTCCATTGCAAAATTTTCTCATGCAACCAGTAAAAATCTGATACTAATATTGATCTATAGGTTTCAGTCTTCCAAATGTTTACCATTGCACTAAGCTCTTGCATTTGACTTTGATGGATCTAGTGAAAAGGTAAGTAAATTGGCAGACCTTTGTTTGTGACAGTCCTTGAATGCTGAAGTCCATGCTTAATACAGCAATGTGTTCTGTGCGATCGTTTTTCAAATTTATTTTAGTGTTATAATCAATAAATAATAAAAAAAAAAAATCCTAAGACCTCTAAGTTCAAAAAGGCAGCAGTTTTAAGAACTAAGTAATTGTCAGAAATTGTACTCCTTTAAGTCTGTAGTTTGAGTCAAATAATAGAAAGCTCTGCATTTTAAACGATAGTAATTCCCTTTTGGCACTAAATTTATCTTTAATCCACACACTAAAATGCTGCCATCTGTTCATCCTCCTCCTTTTTTCCTGCACAGACTGGTGGTGATATGTGTCTGCAAAACGTTTGAGCAGTCTGCAAACTGCAGCTTCAAATGTACGAGGAGAAAACATCTGTCATGATGTGTTGACCTTATCGCTTCACGATTTTTTATTTATTTACATTTGTTGGGGTTTTAAGTAACACATACATTTTGGCTGTGGACCTTCTGAATTTTGAGAAGGCACAGTTACACAGCTCAAGAGAGGACTATTTCAAATGTGCACCCACAGCTTAAGTTTAATAGTTGTTTTCATACATACTTGCCTCTAATACAATACCTCAGTGCTTCTTTACTGGATTTTATCCTTTGCTTGGATCTATTATTTACTTTTTGAAGCTTAGAATGTTTTAATGCATGCATACATACTTATGCATATATGTACATTATGTGGTCTAAGAGGATTTTTATCAATTTAAAAGGAGATGGTCTCTCTGAATGAGAACCTGTCAAACAAAGAGCTTTGTTCTCCACTAGATAATGTACAACAACACAAAGTAGTGTTCATAGAATGCTACTTTTTCTACATACTGGAGTTTCAGACTAAGGTTTCAGACCTGTAGGTGCGTGGTAGATGGACACTTAACACATTGTTATGTCATCACCTGCAGAGGTGCTGAAGAAGTGGAGAAGAGAAATTCAACACAATGCCGAGGAGGAGGAAATGGAACATACTACTAATATTGAACAGCCTTCTGAAATGTTGGCAATAGATTTAAGTAACACTTGTCAGACAAGAAATGTCTTCAAATAAAGATGTGGAACCAAGAAAATTGATGCTGCTAAACACCCCGCATCTGAACATCAGTTTAAGTACATCTCTGTTAGTGCTCTCATTAAAAGTTTGCAGGATTTGATACGGTGAGAGACTGGAATAAGTCTTTCTCCTACAATTTTTTCTTACCAGGAGAAGAACCAGTAGTGTAATTTCCTGTCCAAACTAGTGATGGCTATTTTGTGGTTTCACAGCCTTCTGAACTGCCCTGGGCAGTTGGCTTTAGGCAACTCTGCTTTGAGCAGGAAGTTGGACCAAATGGCCTCCAAGAGTCCCTTCCAACTCCAACCATTCTGTGATTCTGTGACTCTGATTACATACCATGCTGCTAAACCGAATTTGACCTGGTACAGGGAAGCAGATGGACTCTTCCTACTCTTTTATTATGGCTTCATAGCGGCCAGCTTAATTTTCCTGACTCTTTAATGAAGGCATTAGGTTTGCAAACCAAAATGCCATGCTATTTTTAGGACTTTTTTATAAAAAACAAAACACAGAACATCCAGTGAAGAGCCTATGCTTAAAATGTAACTGGAGACCACCAAAATTTGTCAAATAATCTTCTGGGTTTCCATGGAGCCCAGTATAGTAACACCACAAGTTTTTGCACGAAGAAACATTGCAGAGCCATTCGCTTACATAGCAATTTTCTATAATTAAACAGAAGTTGAAAACCCCACATATCACAGAACTTACTATTTCTCTATAAAACCTGGAATGAAGAGACTTGGAAGCTCCCAGTAATCTTGCATCATTTCTGTCACAGACACACAATCACCAAACTAGATGGCTCTAAAGGTCTAACTTGTGACAAGCTGTTTTAGCATCTGCAGACCAAAAGACTTGACAGAGGTAACTCTGATCTATGTAAAGTAAACAGTTTGGAAATACACCCAACTGTTGAGATTCATTGCTGCGCTAACCAATGGCAGCAGAGCTGTACAGAGCCGAAAACCTTGTATTATTTTTGCTGACATGACATGGAATCTGGGACAGCTGATGTATCAGACAGGGAATAGAAATAGCTTGGAGTTATAGGATCAAGGTTAGAACAAGATTAAAGCTGAGCTGGCCTGAATGTAGTCGGCCTGGATAGTAGTGAATATAAGCTACCCAAACAGTTCGCAGGCCAACATTAATCAAGAGGTTATTTTTTTATACCCTAGTGTAAAGCTTTAGCTTACACTTTCAGGTCTCAGTCAAAACTTTAAATAGTAGGTAGGTCTTTTGTTTGTTTAACATTTACTAGTTAATTCTCCCAAACAGCAACACTACCCTTCTTTTACAGAGGCCTTAAGTCAGCATGAGATTCTTAAGTATGAGCTTCCAAGGCGGCTCAGAATGCCAGCAATAACAGTATGTTTTTAAAAACATACTATCGTGTTCTTAACCATTTAGCGCATATTTTGGAAAGTGAGTCAAGTTCTGGTACTCTCCATGCTAACTGTATTGTTGAAGAGACCAAGAAAGGACATAAACAAGCATGACATTTTTCAACATAAAACCTCATTCAGTCAAACTATCCTTTATTTTTCAAAGGGACAATGCTACTTGCTGCCTGGGAATCCTGACAAATCTGAAATAGTGGCAAATACAATAAAAACAATGAATGTCTATGATTTTTATATGTTTTTAACTACTCACCAGAGTGATTTGATATGACGGATCATTCTTCTCTCTAAAAGCTAAGATTTGTTCCTAGAGTTGGTAAATTAAAAAAATGAATATTGCTGACTTCTTAGAGGCATAACAGCAGTAATTCAGGTTTAATGTCTGAGTTGAACATATGTGCACCAGATTTTCCAGGCCACAGCAACACCTCTCATATAGTTCCAATGCTCTGTCTTGCATTGATCCTGCTGCTTGTTATCGAACCAAAAATGAATGAGAAAGAAATGAAGAGGGGGGTGACCATTATCACCCCTCTTCTGAATGTTAAGCATTTTCCAAATGTAAACCATATATACACACATTCAGTTGTAGATTTAGGACCCTGCTTAATGTCTTAAAATTTAAAAAGCTTACTCCATGCCCTTTATTCCAGTTCTTCAGTGTTGACACTAGTCACAGAACAGTAATTTTGCAATCCATCCCCATCAAAATCTCTCATGAACACTAGCCCACCTTCTCTTGCACTCATCAGCCTGATGTTGCTCCATGATGATTTTTGTTATGGTCGTATGCTTCCGAGTGAAAGCACTTCTCATCCTGAGCCATACCAAGCAGGCAGCTGGAAGAAAGCTGGGATACTGGACCAGTTTTAATCAGGTGGAGTCCTGCCACTGTGATACTGTTCCACTGTAATAATGTGCTGAGAAGAACTTCAGATTCCTGGAGAACTTTGTGTTCACAGCCATTAAGATGACTAAGGTCTTTGGATGCCTCGGGGCCAGACAGCAACTTTTTGACTCCTATCCCATGCCAAAATGATTAAATCATCCTTTGGGTCTGAAGTTTAATTCTGAATTTCTAAATGCTATTTTATGACCTTTTTTAAAAGCTCAACCATCGTTCCAAAATGAATATTTCATGAATTCTTTTACTCATTACAGAATATCCGAAATCAGATCAAGCAGTGAGTTCTTTTCTAAGTGGTTAATCAAATACCAACAATAGCATTTCCATTAAGCTCAGCTCTATGGGATGTTTTAAGAACTTTTTTTGCCATTCTCTTCAACTCCTTAATAGACACATATGGACAGAGAGAATAAGAAAAGTACAAATAAAGCTCAAATATATTCAGAAATAAACGTCCATGATTTCATTATTAATAATGTGTCTTTTCTTATTCAAAATGCATATACTGCTATGGAAATATGCTTATATATATATTAGCAAAGGAGAGAGTAGCAATTGAATTTTATAAAACAGAAGAGTTGGTGCCTACATTTAGAGCTTTCCCTTCTTATCTGTTGATCTTCCTCACTGAAAATGAGGATCATGAGAAGTTCATTACTTGCCTGCTTTGGTGCAACCTAGAAACCCGTGGCTAATTTTTATCTATATAGTTGGTTAACTTCATAAAAAAAAAAACGGAAAAAAAAAAAAAAAAAAAAACAGGCCTTGAGAGCTATCCAAATTGTGCAACAAAACACACAAAATCAGGCTTTGCGTTCATCCTTTTTCTTCAGGATCTACTGAGTGAGTAGGACTAGGAAGCATGATTTGTGATCACCTTTTATGCAGGGAGCTCTTACTGTGTTCGCAGATCATGTTACAGAAATTAAAGTGATATGAAAGGGTGGGAATTCTCCTCTTGAATTCGTAGTATTAGTCCTGGAATCTTCTATAATTTGCTTTTGTTCGGAAGTTTCCTCATGGCCAGCTTCAACCATGTGTGGAGCTTGAGGAATGAATAAAATCTGTTTTTCTCTTCCAGATTTAGAAAGAGGAGAGGTAAATTGTTGTGGAGATAAATCTTTCCTACTGACTTATTTTACATTATAGTAAAGTTCATCTTAACACCCAAATACAGCCCTTATCTGTCTGAAGGGAATTTTCTAAATTAGAATAAAGCCAAACTATAGCCTTAAACATAAAGTGACTAATACTTGTTGCAAAATTATATCAGATTTTTTAAAATATCTAAGTTCTTCACTTCGTACTCATATACATGATATGTGCAACTTAAGTTCTAAAATGTTCATAATTGGTCTGCCTGTGGCAACTATGAATGTAAATTTCTGGTGAAATACCAAATCAAGAAATAGCTTTTCCTGGCAAATAGTAGACCTTCATTGCCTCCACAGCTCTTCACAGCTCTTGTGTTAAGACTAGGAGAAATGGTTTCAAACTAAATGAGGGGAGATTTAGACTGGATATAAGGAAAAAGTTTTTTACAATAAGGGTGGTGAAACATTGGAACAGGTTGCTCAGAGTGGTGGTGGACGCTCCATTCTTGGAGACATTTAAGTTCAGGCTGGAGGGGGCTCTAAGCAACTTGATCTAGCTGTAGATGTCTCTGTTCATTGCAGGGGGGGTGGACTAGATGACCTTTAATGGTTCCTTCCAACTCAAACGATTCTATGATTCTGTAAATGAAAGACACTACTGTTTTTCCCTTGCACACAGCAGGCACACAAAAAAATCAAGGGTTAAATCATTTTACTAGTAGTATCACCACCTGATGCAAGTCATGCTCATGGACAGACAATGGAAGGGAATCCAACCCTGTGCTGAAGTGTTGGTCTGTCTCTATTAGTTCACAGAAGCTGCATAGGGGTAGGGAGGGCAAAATTTAAGTTAGCAAATATGATAGGAGGTAAAAGCAGAAGTATGAAATAAGGAAGATGTGAATGCACTTGAGTTCAGGTTCATTTGCAGGACAATCAAGATGGTTCAGCAGATTGGCCAGACCAGATGGCCTCCCAAGGTCCCTACCAGCCTGAACTGTTCTATCACATATCATTCTTCCCTAGCCAGTATATCCACCGAAAAGCAGTTGCCCCAAATCACATCTGCTTTGTATATGCTGGTTTATTTTGCTTAGATTTAGCTTTAAAGTTTCACTCTTTGCAGCTGTCACTTCTCATTCAAGAGATGCTAATCTCAGCAGCATAATACTGCCTAGCAACTTATTCTAACTACTAAAATATAATTGAGGAGGAAAATTATGAAGTAAGAAGAGTATTACTTGTGAACATATTTATTCCTAAACTGATTTGCTTACCTTTTTCTTCTTTTTTTTTTTTTCCAGTATCAGCTGGTCACTTACTATTAAAAACACTGATTCTGAGAACACTAAAATTGGGTACTTAAATTCACTGGAATCGCTAATGCTGCTAACACAGGACATAAGCACTGACAGGACTGCATCCATAAACCTCAGGCCAGCTCCCTAACAGGCTTATTAGCTTTTTGTTGTAATGGTCACACAGATATAATCTAACAGAATTTAATGCAATTTATGCCATATGTTTCCCTTCTGTTTTCTGTGGTGTTTTGGTAAAGGTTTTGTTTTTCAAATCCTATTCCACATCTTTAACGCTATCATAGCATCTGCATTTGCAGGATTATCTCTTTGATATCGCTAATTTTATAGGCTCAGAAGGGTATCAACTAGAATCATTTAAAGTGTAAGTTACTGAAATTCACTTTCTTTTTTTTTCCCTCCCAAGATAATAATACAGATTGGAATGTGGTGACTTCACTCACAGAGGTAGTTTTCCAAGTATTTATTTAAGGTATTTCTTTACAACAGGTGATGCTGGGCTCCCTCTTCATTCATTGACTCGTAGCTACTTTGGGCCTCAGTAAGCCGGCACACACACACTCCGAAGAACACCCTAGACGCTCAGACAGATGCTGACAGCTGCCCCAGATGTGCTACCCTGGGATGCGATCCCTGGGCTGCACTGTGCTTCCTCGCTGCCTGCTGGCTCTGCGTGAAGGCACGGGCGGCCTCAGCTCTCCCTGCGGCTCCCCAGCCGCCAAGCTCCGCGTCACCTAAACCCGGAGTATTCGGAACCTGGGGTGGATTTTTGCGCTATTTTTTTGGCCTGTCTGTGCGTATGTTGCGCGGGGTTGGCCCCGTCCCCTCCTCGGCCGCTCCGCGGGGCCCGCAGGCCGCCCCACCCGCCGCCGTTGCCGAGAGACCGAGGGCGGCCGCCCGGCTCTGCTCCGCTCCGCTCCCCCCGCTCCGCCGCCGAAACACCGCTAGCACCTCACACAGCCGCGGGGGCCGGGGCTGGCCCCTCCCGAGCGCGCCATGAAGGCGGATGCTGGCGGTAGGTTGGAGGCATCGGGCGCGGCTCGCAGCGCGGCGCTGGCTCGGTACGGTGACCCCCGGCTCCTCCCCGCTCCATCCCCGGTCCCCGCGCACTCAGCGCCGCTGACCGCCGCCGCGCTCCATAGGCCGCCGGCGAAACGCGCGGCGAGAGGCCCGGCCGGGGCTCTGCGGATCGCCGGGGCCGCGTCCTGCCGAGCCCCGCGGTGGGAGGGGGC
>NC_034409.1:141199308-141212898 GCF_002078875.1 Numida meleagris
CGGGTCGGAGTGGGAGGGCGGCTGCCGGCCGCCGGCCTGCGGGGCAGGGCCGTGCCCGGGGCCTAGGTGCTGGCATTGTGCAGGCCGGGTGCGTGGTCAGCGCCTGGCCGGGCGTGGGGCCCGCTCTGCTGGGCGTCGGCAGCCGCCGGGTGCGGGGTGCACGGGAGAGAGGCTGAGCTGAAGCGCGTCTCCCTGCAGTCAGTGGTTGGTGCCTGGGGTCTACATTGGTCCCGTGGTGAAAGGCGTACTCGGGGTTTTTTGTTCACATCTTTTTGCTTTTGCACTCTTGACGTCAAAGGCACGTTTCTGGGAAGAGCCGAGATTTCCAGTGGCCTATAGGTGCCCATCAACCTCTAAGTTAGCTGTGATTTCTTCAGTTGTATTGTTGCATTCTGAGTCTCTCACCAAGGCCATATTCACAGTGAGATAATGCTGTCCAAATGCTTTTTGGGTCTTCGGTTTTTGCCATGACATCTTCAATTTCCCATTTCATTTTCCGTCTATTTATTTCCTTCCACATCTCTCCAGCCCCTAAGTGACCAAAAAAGAAATAATACATATTAACAATGAACTAATCTTTGCTGTGTAAATCATAAAATTAAGAAATGTCAGTGGATGGAGAAAAAAAAAACATCTTCTTTGAGCTGGTCTATCAGGCTGCTAGAAGACCGCTTCAAGTTCATGAGTGTACCTCTAGGAACATTTAGGAACAGCTGAAGGAATTCTTGGTTCTGCTAGATGTATTGTTTTTAAAAAGAAATTTTAAAGCCATAGCAATCAACAACGTTGAAGACCCATGGTCTTTGTGTTTGTTATATCTTCTTATTTTATTCTGTAGTTCAGTGTACCAAAGTTCATTCACATTTGAGATATACCTGGAAATAACAGTTTCTAACATCCAAACTGTTTTAGCTTCTGCCTTTTGGACCATAATCACCATGTGAAGCTGTGTGGCATTCATCCCAACCCATGTCTTGAACCACATAGGTTTCAGGCCTTAATCCTTCCTCCCGAGAAAGTAGTATCAAGCTTTGTTAAAGGAGGTGTCGGGCTACAGGACCAAACTCAGGAAGAAGTGGGAAGTCAATGATTTTCCTAGATGAGAATGCCTTCTTGGTTGTGTATCATGGCGAGATAGAACTGTGATTGGCTTTTGGAGTTTGGGATTCCCCTCACTAGTATTGAGGAATTCAGGCACTTGAAAACAAGATTTTTGATGTATTTATGAGTAAAATAGAGACAGTGCATTCACAAAATCTGCTTATTTTTACTGTGTTACCAATACAATATTTCCATGGAGAATGACATTGTTTTGCTGCAGGTATTAAACATGAAATCTTTCTGAAACAGCAAAATCAGCCTAATATGCACATTATGGGTTGAATGACATTTTAATTCCTTTTCGGTCCTTCTCCCTTTTTGTACCTCCACTTGAAGTTGCCTGTGTCAGGTTAAATACTGTCTTGTCTTGGGAGATACTATCTCTGGGCTATGGTTTCAAACTGTTTTGTTTCTACTAGTTAATTTATTTTCCCTTACTTTATTTTCTGTGATCTATCTGGGATATATTCATCTTTCATCTCTTTCTCCCCTCTGTGAGGATACTCTAGCAGTTGAACAAGATGCCGGAAGAAACTGTGCAGTCTCCATTTTTTGTGGTTTTCGGGACCCTACAATGTGTGGTCTGATATCCCACTTGACCACCTTGAACAGATTAGACTAGATACATTGTGAATCCTTCCAACCTGAGTTATCCTGCAATGTTGTGGTTTCTTCTTTCCATTTAATTTCTTCCCCAAAATAAAACCTTCACAACTTTGCCCTTTTATTCCTGGGGCATGACATTCAGTCATTGTGTTTATGAAGTTGGCACTACAATTCCAGAGGTTGTGGCTGCAACATGTGGGAACTCTATTGCAGAAACAAGATTGAGTACCACAGGTCAGTTTGCCTTAAAGAAAAGAGAAGAAGAAGTCCTAATCTTACTTTAAGAATTTCAAGTTTAAATACACGGATGTTAACTGGTTTTTTGGAAATTCCTAAAATGATGAAAAGAATTTGGAAAGGAAAAACCATCTAGAATATTCATTTTTTTTAAATAATTACTTTAGCAAAAACTGTAACAATGCTAAAAGAAAATAATCACTATTTATTATATTTTTAATGTATTTCAATTGAAATTATGAAAAGATGTGTATACAAGGTTCTAGGCACCATAGCGTGTAATTAGTGGTACAACAAAATCCCAGCAACATTAAAATAATCACTTAAGCTGGCATGCTGCCAGCCTTCTGCCTATAGAGAAACTCCTTTCCACCTCTTCATCATTCTGGGAAGGGTGCCGTCAGGCCGCCTTTTAAAATCCTGTGAAGTTTATCTCCTGCAGCATTCATAGGAGGTTAGGAAATGGGGGCTGTTTTAAAAAGGATGGGTTGCTCCCTGAATCCTCTCAAAGAATAACTTGCTACCTGTCCCCTTGCTTTCATATGGTGCTACAATGTGATTTCCATCTAGAGAAGAACAGACTACGACAGCAAATCCCAGAACATAGCTCTTCTGTTTTTTCCAGCATGAATCTTTTCAGCACGTTGCTGCATTTCCTCATCAGCTCTGGCCTTTTAAGGGTTTTCATATAAACTAGACCGCAGTAGACTAATCTTAGGACAGCAAGTGATAGGTGGGTGGTCTGCACTTGAAGTGAACATTTGAAACAATCTAGTTGTTAAACCTCACTGTGGATCCATAGAGGGAATATACTGCCATCAGTATAATCTCTACGGGTAACTTCTGTGCCTCCAGTGCCATCATTACAACCACAGCATTTGAAATATCATCTTCAGCTTTGTTTTTGTTTTTATTTAATGTGTTTTTTAATTGAAAAATGTGAAAATGCAACACTTCTATATAAAATTATGAAGGTCATTGTCTAGGTGGATATGCATAGGTTCTCCAGAATTGTGTCTTCTAGTTGTTGGAAGGCTTCCTGTGAAAGGAGGTCGTCGCATGACATTGTGTAACAGTAATGGAGGGCTTACATCTTGTTCGTGTGAGGTCTTCATTCATATGCAGTTTGATATTTGATTCTGCTGAATGGTCTGCATCATTTTGGCTAGGTCTGAGAGGAAGAATTTAAATTTAAGAACTGAATATGGCATGAACATTGTCCTTAGCCAGAAATAACACAGGAGACGTGTCCGGAGGAAAGAACTAAAGCCTGGACACCTGCTTTTTTCAGGGTAGGTGCTCTTACAAAACTGGCAGCCTTAAGCCAATGTTAAACTTTCCTTGATTGTTGAACCCCCGCGTGATAGATCAGAGGTCCTATTAGTGGGCTCAAGCTGTCACTTCTTTCTTACCTGTATCCAAATGATGTGAAATTGTGAATGTAAGTGCTTTTTTTCAGATATTTCCTTCAGTATACCTTTTTTTTTTTAAAGAATCGTTTGGTTGTAATAAATACTAAAATTTTGTCAGCTATTAGCCATCTGTTGCATGTAAAATAATGAGGAGATTTTTTGTACAATTCATCACATAGAATAATAATACCACACAAAGATAAAAATTATGGACATACGCTTTTCTTTGAAACTAGTTATGAGTTAATAACATCCATAGTGGCATGTGTCATGTGATTGTATCCATTGGAATTCTGTCTTTACCCTTCTAAATTTAAGTGTATCTGTGCCGTCATGTATATAATTTTCTCACTTCAAATACTCTGGTACATGAAAACAAATCTTGACATACCCTGTGCATGCAACTACATGCGAAAGCTAGTGGAGGAGCAGGGACAATTTGCTAGGAGGGAAAGAAGATGTCTATTGAAAGAAGGAAAATGTCTATTTTTTCTTTAACCATATAATACATAGTACAGTTAAGGACAATTTCTTCCTTCTTCCTGTGCATTTTTTATTTGCTTGTTTTTAATATAATATGGAAAGAATGTTTTATCATCTTGTCATATGTATGGGTGTTGATGTCCTCTTCCTGTTGTCCATTTTATATTTGGCAGACTTTAGCTTCTATAGATAGTAAGAAGTTAAAAGATAATTATTTTCTTACAAGTTTTAGTAAACTCTTTGCATGTTCTGATTCTGGGAAGAGTTGAATTGAGGCTTACATCTTCAGACAAGAGAGAATTTGCACTGAAGTGAGTTCTTGCAAATGGCCAGCCATGGGAGGACCTTCAGGCAGTGCTCTCAGGTGACAAAGTCAACAAACTGTGAGACAGAAATATGTTAGAAACCAGACATTGCTGATTCCAAGGATTTGTCTGATTTTTGAACTTTCTCCATAAATCTTAGATAGGAATATCTGCTTTATTTTTCTATTTATTTTATGTGAAGTCATTTTTCAACTGCTTTCTTTCTATCAGAACATTTATAAACACATTTCCCTGAGTTTGTAGTAGGGACTGCTTGAGCAGAATATGCTATATACAGCAAACTTTTTTTTTTATAAACAAGACACAGAATTCTCAGCTTTTGATGTTGGATAGGATCAGCTACTTTTTTTAATTTGTCTTTTGATTTTTGTAGGAAGTGCCAACTTCCATCAGCAGAAGTGTCTTCTGGTTAGTGTGGATATCACAAACTAGGATTAAACCCTCTTCAGACTTTTTCTTTACCTTCATGCACAGTCAGTTTTAAGTTTACCAATTACTGTGTTACTATAGTTTTGTTTCGGCAGAAGCTGCAAATTTGGTGTAATGCTGATAAATCTAGTGTATTATTAAATTTAGTTCTTAGGTGGTGTAAAAGGTTGCTCATGAGGAGAGAGGGAGAACAGGCTGACCAAATGGATCAGAAGGGGCACAGTGAGTGAATCATATTCTGTTTTGTTCTCTTCCTTTAATTTGTTTTTGTTTCTAAAAATAGAGGAGAGTTTCAAAAGCACAGAGGCTTCATTCCTGCCTGAAAAGGTTGGCATCTGTGCTGCAGATTTTCATTGCTATTGTAAAGAACATGCTCCAAAGAAGTCTGAAGTGGATGTAGCCCCAGAATTTCATGGTATTTTCTTGTCTCAAAACCTGTCTTTGCCCTGCATCCAGTATTTCTTAAAAAGTCTGGAGCTAGAAATATATCCCAGAGAATC
The DNA here is from genome assembly GCF_002078875.1 of Numida meleagris. Taxonomy (NCBI): domain Eukaryota; kingdom Metazoa; phylum Chordata; class Aves; order Galliformes; family Numididae; genus Numida; species Numida meleagris. The sequence continues at coordinate 141,204,403 of NC_034409.1, forward strand.
TATTAGGCCTTTCATGTTAATAACAGGTTGTGATCAAAGAAGGACCTAATGATGAATGTTGGAATCAATGTGGGAACTGCAGGGGTGGATTTATAGTCAGGGTTAGGGAGAACTGCAGCCTCCCCATTAGCACAGCTTGGTGTGGTGCTCACTGCATGGTGCATGCTGGAAGGAGTTCCCACACAGCTCCCTTCCTCCCATTCATCTTTCTGTTAGTTCCCCCTTACAGAAAAAAAGATGCAAAATGGATTGCAGGCCAAGAGTTAAAACAAGATATTCTTATATTCCAGAAATTCCTCTCTTCTGTTGGATTTATACGCATGGCAATTTGTTTGTTCAAGGCCATTTCTTAAAAAGAAGAATTCTGATCCCTGCAGTTACAATATTTAAGTATATGAACTGAATCTGTTATTCACATCTAAAGTTCATGTATCCAATAAATAAATAAATAAATAACCAAACAAACAAATAAAGGTGTCACTGTGTATAAGGGTAGATGGGGATTTCTTTAGAAGGATATGGCTCATTTTCCTACCCATCTGATTTATATATAAGCAATTCTGAGAAAAGCATAAAAACAACAGAGCCTCTCTAATGCCCAGTTGGTAATTATTTACTTTCTTCCCCAAGTGGACACTTTAAGGAGTATCATCTTTAAAAAAATATTCAGAAGTGGCTTGCCCATTCTTCAAATCCTAAGACTTTTTTCATGATTCTCTTATTGATTGTACTTATCTTATTGATCCTTTTTTTACTGATAAGTGTTTTCTTAAGAGTATACTAGGAAATGCAGAAATTGTAAGCAGAAAATTAATATTTTATTGATTGAATGATTAACTTTTAAGTAAGTTTACAGAGAAACAAATGTGCAAGAAGCATTTAAGAAAGTGTTATTTTTTCCTTCTAAGGTCTTGAGAAATGCAGCTTCCAAGAAATTGCAGTAAACTTATTATTGTGCTAAATGTAGCCATTTTAAGATTTCGTGACCTCAAAAAATACACCATTTCCAAGGCTTCGAGCATTTCTAATTATACTTTGGTCCAAACAGAGAAAATAGGTTATTACGTTAGGCTTGGAAACAAATAGGAGAAAGAAGGAAAATTTGGTAAAGAGAAAAAAGTACCGACGTTATTTATAGGAAGGAAGTGGAACCATGAAGCTTAAGTTCAAGTCTTAAATGAACAGACAGCTTGCATGTATATGTTTGTATTGCAGCCTTCATTTGCTAGAGGAGGACTACAAATCTATCACGTTCATTTTATAATATTTGCATTTATTTATTGTCAGTTTGTCAGTTTCACTTGTATGAGGTTACTGTGATTCACCATCCAACATGAATAAAGGTGTCAGAAGTTGTCCTTTATTTTGTACCTTTATATCATTCCTGTTTCTTAAAAACAAAGAGGACAAAAAACAAAACCACAAAGCAAACAAAAACCCAATAACACAGAACTGTATAACTTCAGCTCCTTCAGCTGAAGACCCCACACTGTATGTCTATGTAAACTGAGACCAATAGTCCAGACTTAACTAATGGTCCATGTTTTTAACTGTTAGACAGCAAATATGAGAAAGATGCATATAAGCCAGTCATGCTGATCATACAGTTGTCATGATCAGGAGTTTTAATTCACTAACAGGTATGAAGGAGAGTAATCCAAAAACCTCATAAAGGCTTTTAAGGAGGACATTACATACGGAGAGACATAATTGGAAAAAGCACAAAACACTCTTCTGAGAAGGGAGCAAACCTGGAAAAAGGAAAAATACAGTGGGATAGACTCAGAGGGAGCTGGAAGAACATGGTTTGGTGATGTTTGCCATAACAGCGAAAATAAGAGACAGCTGGGAGTGTACAGGTGCCATGCGGATGAGAAGCAGCAACCTGTGTGGTGAAAAGGCCAGCTGAGGCCAACCACACAAGCACTTCTGTAGGCTTGAGGTCACTGCTTCTTCCAGCTTATCAAGGACAGTTTCAGGTGCAGTCATCATCACACCTTCTGATATTTGATGGACAACTTGTAGCTTTCAAGTATTTTGTTCTAGTTAGTGCCAACAATATTTTTGGAAGTATAGTGTCACCTATAGCCAGACTTTCCCCTCTTTCCCCTTTACCTTCCTGAAAAACCATGCCTAAGGGATTGTATTTCATGAAAGACTGTTTATGTGCAAGCCCTGTGCTCCCTTCTGGGTAGGCTATGACTTCTTGGGAGAATGCATCATCATCTCTGCGTTTATTCAGATTCTGGGATGCATGGTGTCCGGGGGAAAGCTAATGCTAATATCTAGGTTTCCTTTCTGCACTCACAGTGTGTAGCGGTTGCTGCTTGCATCGCTGAGGCCTGCAGAAGGCTCAGCCTCTGTGCCACCCCAGCAGGAATGTTCAAACTCTGCCTAATCTTGTGGAAACAGCACGTTTTGCTCTCTGCTCCCGTGTATCAACATAAGCCCCAGAGACAGCCAACTCTCCCACTGTTAGATTACTAGCATTGCTAACATTAAAGAAAAGTATTAGAAAAATGCATGCTAGTAGTAGAAGTACATAGCAAAAAGACTCTTCTGATTTCAGTAAAGAACAATAACATCTGTTTGCTACTTAAAACCACCTGTTTGCCTTTGGCTTATTGGGCTTTATCTTAGCCTAGTATAATAAATGGAAGTGTCACCATAAAATTTAATGGCTTTGGGTTAAATCCATCCAATGATTACTTTGGGTTTAAGTTCACAGTAATAGCCGCCTTCACATATTGGTCTGAATTTTCTGCCAGTGCTGCTAGGTTTCTGGTAATTGTTTGAGCTGCATACTCTTAAGTAAATTGGCATAAACTGAGAGTCATGTCACTGATTTATACAGGCAAAGCTTTTTAATAAAATGAAGATCCTGTTAATAAATACAAAATCCATTTGGTATGAAACCAAAATCCCACAACATCCTTGTTATGAAACTTAGAAAATGTGGGATAGATGAGTGAACAGTGAGGTGTATTGAGAACTGTCTGACTGGCAGAGCTCAGAGCAGAGGGTTGTCATAAGCTGTGCAGAGTCTGGCTGGAGGCCTGTAACTAGTGGTGTTCCCCACGGTTTCGTTCTGGGTCCTGTCTTGTTCAATGTCTTCATCAACGACCTGATTGAAGGGATAGAGTCTGGTTCTGTGTCAGGGTGGAGGCCAGTCACAAGTGGTGTCCTTCAGGGACTGGTCTTGGGACCAGTGCTCTTCAGCATCTTCATCAATGACATAGACGATGGAATCGAGTGTACCCTCAGCAAGGTTGCAGATGACACCAAGCTGAGTGGTGCAGTGGAGGAAGGGAAGCCATTCAGAGGGACCCGGACAGGCTGGAGAAGTGGGCCCATGAGAACCTAATGAGGTTCAACAAGGCCAAATGCAAGGTGTGGCACCTGGGCCAGGGCAATCCCAGGTATTTATACAGACTGGGGGAAGATCTCCTTGAGAGTCGCCCTGCGGAGAAGCACAGGGGGGTCCTGGTGGATGAAAAGCTGGACATGAGCCAGCAGTGTGCACTGCCGGCCTGGAAAGCCAACTATGTTCTGGGCTGCATTAAAAGGAGTGGCCAGCAGGGAGAGGGAGGTGATTGTCCTCCTCTACTCAGCTCTTGTGAGGCTCCATCTGGAGTACTGTGTCCAGGCCTGGGCCCCCAGCACAAGAAAGACGTGGAGCTCTTGGAATGGGTCCGGAGGAGGGCCACCAACATAATCAGAGGGCTGGAGCACCTCTCCAGTGAAGAAAGGTTGAGGGAACTGGGCTTGTTTAGCTTGGACGAGAGAAGGCTCCAAGGAGACCTCACTGTGGCTTTCCAGTACTTGAAGGGAGCGTATAAACAGGACAGGATATGACTGTTTACATGGGTGGATAGTGACAGGACAAGAGGGAGTGGTTTTAAACTAAGACAGGGGAGGTTTAAGTTGGATATTAGGAGGAAGTTTTTCACACAGAAGGTGGTGATGAGCTGGCACAGGCTGCCCAAGGAGATTGTGGATGCCCCATCCTTGGAGGCATTCAAGGCCAGTCTGGACGTGGCTCTGGGCAGCCTGGTCTAGTGGTTGGTGACCCTGCACACAGCAGGGGATTGAAACTAGATGATCTTTGATGTCCTTTTCAACCCAGGCCATTCTATGATTCTATAGAGTCTACCCTCAGCAAGTTTGCTGATGATACAAAGCTGGAAGGAGTGGCTGACACACCTGAAGGCTGTGCTACTGTTCAAGAAGACCTGGACAGACTGGAGAGCTGGGCAGAGAGGAAGCTGATGAGGTTTAACAAGAGCAAGTATAGAGTCCCGTACCTGGGGATGAATAACCCCATGCATCAATACAGGTTAGGGGCTGACCTGCTGGAGAGGAGCTCTGCCAAGAAGGACCTGGGAGTCCTGGTGGACAACAGGTTGGCCATGAGCCAGCAGTGTGCCCTGGTGGCAAAGAAGGCCAATGGTATCTGGGGTGCATTAAAAAGAGTGTGGCCAGGAGGCTGAGGGAGGTGATCCTTCCCCTCTACTCTGCCCTGGTAAGGCCACATTTAGACTACTGTGTCCAGTTCTGGGCTCCCCCGTTCAGAAAACACAGGGATCTCCTGGAAGAAGTCCAGTGGAGGGCCACAAAGATGATTACGGGCCTGGAGCATCTCCCTTATGAATAAAGGCTGAGTGACCTGGGTCTGCAAATGGATGAGGCCAGGCTATTCTTGGTGGTGTGTAGTGGTAGGACAAGGAATAATGGCCTAAAACTTGAACATAGGAAGTTCCATACTAACATGCAGAAAAATTTCTTTACAGTAAGGATGAAGGAGCACTGGAGCAGGTTGCCCAGAGAGGTTGTGGAGTCTCCTTCTCTGGAGATATTCAAGACCCATGTGGGCACCTACCTGTGTGACCTATTGTAGGGTACCTGCTTTAGCAGGGAGGTTGGACTTGATGATCCCTTGAGATCCCTTCCAACATCTGCAATTCTGTGATTCTGTGGTTCTGTGAAGATGCTTTAGATTAGTTATAAAACTGTTCAAAAGGGCATTATAAAATAGTTTTGGTGAATTAATAACTCTTCTCTTTTTTTCTCCCCAAGGATGTTTCATGATCGTAGATAACAAAAGTTAACTTCAGGATGCTGAAAAGGAAACAAAGTTCAAGGGTGGAAGCCCAGCCAGTTACAGATTTTGGTCCTGATGAATCTTTGTCAGACAATGCAGATATTCTGTGGATTAACAAACCGGTAGGTATCTTTTTCCATAGTTGTTAATTGTAAGTTAAATGTAACTTACATTGTTGAAATATGATTTCTAAGAAAAGATCTGAAATAGTTGTCAGAAACAGTTATTGAGCTAATCTACAAATTCATTTTTTTTGCAAAAACGCAGAAACTAAATCAAAAGGCTGGTTTTGGTTGTTACAAAGTGATGGGGATGATCAAGTAACGTTTGCTAGCATCCATTGACCTGGGTCTGTTCAGCCTTGAGAAAAGAAGACTGAGAGGGAATCTTATTAACGTTTATAAATATCTTAAGTGTGGGACTCAAAGGGACATGGCCAACCTCTTTTCAGCAGTTTTTGGGGACAGGCCAAGGGGAAATGGCCATAAACTGGAGCGTAAGGAGTTCTGCACCAATATGTGAAAGAACTTCTTCACAGTGTGGGTGATGGAGCACTGGAACAGGCTGCCCAGGGAGGTTGTGGAGTCTCCTTCTCTGGAGATGTTCAAGACCCACCTGGATGCCTACCTGTGCAACCTGTCTAGGGAGCCTACTTTGGCAGAGGGGTTCGACTTGATGATCTTTAGAGGTCCCTTCCAACCCCTACAATTCTGTGATTCTGTGATCTAGTGATTGCTGTTTTACGCAGCCATCTTTTCAATGTCTCTATTTCCTACATATTTATTAAAAGTAGAAGTGAAGTTTGCAAAATGAGCTTTTGAAGAGAATGTCAAAAAGAATATTTCATTGTTAAAGTAGTAGCCAGCAGTTGATAGCTTTGACTTTCAAATTTCCATTTTTACATCTCTCATGAATATAAAAGTGTATTTAGACTGTTTATTTTCAAGTACAGCTCATATTTTTCTAGTATAATTTGACCTACAATGTGCCCTACACAATAGGTAAGTTTAGAAGTGTCTGGTGACTTGAAACTGGAGATTGTTTCATTAGGAACAGAGCTATTAGCAGAATGTGCAGGATTAAGAATATACTTTTGCCACATAAATATGGTTGCTAGGATTAAGTCACTTACTTCAGCAGTCAGTGTACACCTGGGATTCCTATGTTATTTGAATGATTCATGGTTTTGTCGAGAAGGCATTTTTGTGCTTCTCCTGAAGGATAGTAGAAAATTTTATTTTGTGAAAGCAGAAAGTAAAATATTCTAAAATAAATACCTGTTGTTAGTATGACTTTCATCTAATGGAACTATCATCTCCATTGCATTATGGATCCCAGATCCATACTGCTTTGCTTCCAAGTCTTAACATCTAAATCATTTACAACACCCATATATTAATTGTTCATGTTAAATAATTTAAAAATAATTCATACTGAATTTTGTAATTAGCTCAAAACGTTATTGCAGGAATATAGGCAGGGTTATTTACATGTGTTTTACAGTGCACAGCATTCAGTTTTTAGATAGAAACATCTTTTCTTGTCATACTGCTGGACTAGTTGCCTATTGCTTAGTGTCCACAGTATTAACATTTTATTAAGGCAGACAAGAAGTTTATATATAAGCCAAACTTTAGTGTTTATGTTATTTCTTATCAGTTCATACAAGGTTTAAAACAAGGTGAGTATAAAAGGGACATGAGACAATGTATCACGAGATACCTTCCACTTTCAAATTATTAATTTGGGCTCAGAATTTACGAACAATAGACGTATTCAATTCTGGTCAGATATGATTACATTTAGGCGAGCATTAAATAAAATAATTATTCTGACTGCATCTTGATATCAAAAGGTTTGAATCGGTGTAAATGAGTGTATAATTTTTTCTGCAAATTGGTGTAAGTATGCTTTTATATTTCAGTATTTTTTTTTCTTTGGGTAATTTTTTGCTTGCTGAAGTGTCTTTTTTTCTTCTTTGTCTGAAAGATTTGACCCCACCAACTCTGATTCATTACACTTGTCTGGCTTCAAGATGGTTCAGCGGTGTTTTGATTTAAAAGCAAAAAAATAAAACCCAATGCTAAACTCCTGTATTGATACATTCTACTTTCTCATTAGGTCTTCCAGTGTGGTTAGCACTCAATATAGCCTTATTAATAATGACTGTTGTGAGACTGAGACCTAAGTAGTGCTAGAAATGAACTGTTCTCTTACAGAAACAAAACTTGTTTTGAACAAAAGTGTATCCTAATACAGAAGTAGCTTTCTGTGACAGTCTGTTCTATATTTATTCTGATGATTTTAATCCCTGTGCCTCTCAGTTCATCTTCGGAATTATGAACTGAAATAAAATCAATTCATCTAAAAAAAAAACCCTGTAAAATCAATTCATCTAAATGTGAAATTAAAATTTTCCACAGATATTTTCATTTAATTTATTCACCCGATTTATAACATCTAATAATTCCACTTATTGTCAGCATATGAAGTGTGACAAGTTGTCATATGAAAATAAATCGGATTACAAAAGTAGAAAGGATAGAATCCTTACTCTTGGTTTCCTGGCTCTTAATACTTGGTTTATGAATTATGCAACCTCCCAAATTACATAATTAATAACTTGTTTTGTATATTTCAAAAAGTCAAGAGAACTTATTTTTGAGATTAAGACCTTAAATATGTGTATCATAATGTAAAAGAAAACCATGAATGTGTTTACAAGAAGTGTCAGTACAAGTTAGAAAGGCTAAATAGTTGAGCTGGTTTTGAACGTTAAAGCAATCTTGTGATGTCTTTTTTTTTTCCAGTGGGTGCACTCTTTACTACGAATCTGTGCCATCATCAGTGTTATTTCTGTTTGTATGAACACTCCAAAGACCTTCGAGCATTATCCTCCACTGCAGTATGTGACATTTGCTCTTGACACTCTACTTATGTTTCTTTACACTGCAGAGATGATAGCAAAAATGCATATCCGTGGCATAGTCAAGGTAAGTATTTGAAAATTAACCTGTATATGCTCAAGAAAATGAATATATACCATTGACATCTGATATTTCTTTCGTAACTTCTCAGTTCCTTTTGCTGTGAGTGTTCTTAGCTGCAAGCAACACCATGGCATATGAACAGAAAAGGCAGATTGAGAAATATGTGGTTTTACTGCATAGTTAATCCCCACCTAAATTTAATAACAACATTCATAATAATGGGTTCCTACTAAGAAATACATAGTTTCGTTGTATTAATCTATTGGCATTCCTGGTCAACTGGAGAGGTCCCAGAAGACTGGAGACTTGCCAATGTGACTCCCATCTGCAAGAAGGGTCGTAAGGAGGATCCGGGGAACTACAGGCCTGTCAACCTGACCTCGGTGCCGGGGAAGGTTATGGAGC
>NC_034409.1:141514003-141604825 GCF_002078875.1 Numida meleagris
CTTTTTAGAAATTATATTACCTGCATTAGCAGAGCATGAGATATCTTTGTAGAGTGCTCAACAGTTTGAATCTGCTATTTTTCTGGCTAATTAAAACCATTAATCCAAAAAGTCCATTATGGGCAGTAAATCTTTTCCGCGTAAATACATTTGTTGGATAATGAATTGCTTGTTACCTAAAAATCTATCCTGTGTTTTTCTGGGTTTTTTTTCAGTTCAGTTTAGAGCCTGAATAATGCATTCACTTTCTCTAATTAATTGTCTGTATGGAATGCATTTCCACCTGGTCTTTTCGAAATTTCTCTGTCAACTTTGGCCCTTCTGTCTGGATCAAGCCTTTGACGAGATTGTGCATTGCCCTCTGAGTGTTTTCATTACACCAAAAGGGGAATTGCAGGCAACGGGAGCCCAAATTGAAAAAAAAAACCAACATGTTTTTGAATCACATATGTCATAGTACCAGTTAGAAGTAAAATACAGAAAATGTAATGCAGCCTGCAGGTTGTCAGTGTTTATACATTCACTCTACCGATGGTACAACTTCTTGTCGTCTGCCGTTGAATATCCTTTCATCTTTTTCTCTCCTGCCTAGTGACGTGTGCTAAGAGACTTAATCAGTTCTGTCCAGATGGATGCTAATGAAGGAGACATTATACAAAACACTATTATAAATTCTCATTGACATCTCATTTTCTTTTGTCTCACTCTATTTTTAGAGCTGATTTCTGGAGGTGCAATTACAATCCCAATATTTATCAAGTAGGCACCATCTTAAGGTGTTATTTCATGTCCACCCACTCAGATTTTCATCTGTCCACAGATGATGAACAAATCTTACAATTCTGATTTATCTGTCCCATAATAATATTGGCATAGTGTGACGTTTATGAAACAAATGATACCAAAAACACAGTAGGCTTATAGATATGTGATAAAGATGTCTTTCTGACAACATATTAGGGCAGCCATTTTTTACAGAGATTATTTGAACTCATACATGGGAAGCAGCATCACGTAAATATTCAGAAGAGTGGCTGGAAAATATTTCAAGTTCCAATTTCAGGACATGCTAGGAAGGAGTAAGTGATGCCGTGAGATGCTAATAAAGTCTGATTACTGTCAGGCTTGAATATTGTAGCTGGCTGACTTTGGTCCCTAAGAAGCTCTGAGCACCAGTGGAACTATTGTCAGAATTGGGGATATTTATAGATCAACTCTCCTGCTGAATTTTTATGGTGTCAGTAAAGGACAATGTCACACTGCCAGGGCTTCTCTCGTCAGTAGTCTTGCAAAGTGACTGAAGCTTTCAGAGGTGTCCAGAAATAAGTAATAGGGAAAACAGACAACTGGATGGGCAGAGACATAAAGATTTGACAGCCTTGCACAAAACCTGAAAACTGAGGTAAAGTATACCTGTGACCCAGTGAAGTCAGCCCACACCAAGCATATTTCCAAACAGTGCACTGGTGCTTCTCTAAAAAACACAAGTGTTTAAACTTCAGTTTTACAGTTTATTCAGAAGATGACATTTTATGCAAAAGAGCATTCGCTCTTCTCAGCATTTGCTGGGTTATCTTTTCACTGCTGGATTAGAAGTGGATATGGCTCTCGAGGACAAAAACCTGTATATTGTGATGCTCTAACTGCTGGGACTGGGGAGAAAAGAAGGAAGAGTACTGCTGTGCTCCGGGGGGAAAAAAAGGCATGCATCTTTCAAGAAAAATGACCTCTGATGGACTGAGGAGAGAGAAATGCTGGCTGGTAGCAGAGACTACCTTAAAGGTTTCCTAGTGTTTTGTCTTTTTTTTTTCCCCTCTGCTTACAGCTCCCCAAGTTGTTGCTTACAACTTTGCCGGACTCAAACTTATTGGCCTGGGCTTTTTCCTAGCCAGTATCTGCTTCCACGTACATCATGTTGTGCACAGTGCCGAACACTCCCATCTGTCCCAACAGCCAGATGGACAGAGAGGATGACTCCATCTCCAGCTGGATTGGCCAACTTTTCATTTTAAGGAATCCTTATGTTTGTGGCACTGAGGATGTACAGTGCCCCATTCCTTGGAAGAGAGCTTGATATTATCAGGGAAATCATCTTGTTGGGAGGGATGTGACATTTGTGGTTTCTGAATACTGCGCCGTATTTTTCTGTGTAATGAATGGAGAAATCTCGCCTTGCCTTGTTTCCTTCAAACAGGTATACAGTCCCCAGAATCAGCAAGAAGCCACTCTCTTTCTGCTTTGATTTTGCTATTTGTTAGCTTCTAGCAGCATTGGTTTAGTATTCTTATTATTTCCTTCCAACATTTGTGCTCCTGGATGCTGAACAAGCCTGGAGAACAGCAAACCCCCCTCCCTGGAAGAGCTCCAGCTTGAGAAGTACAAGAAGGCAACCAAACTAACTGATTTCAGACCAGGGAATGGCTCTCTTGCAACCTTTAAATTATTCACGAGTTCTCTTTGTAAATTATTAAGTTCCTAGTTCTTAGATTTAGCTCTTTGAGTTTACAGGATATATTTTCAGATGCTCACATCTGTAGCTAGCTGCTGTTCATCTCACTCAAAGGTTGGCAGCCTAGCCCTTCAGAGTTAATCATCCTAGCTTTGCTTTCTTGTTATCATTTTATTTCAGCTTCTCTGCTCTTTAAAAGCATGACTACCAAAGGCAGGCAAGGGAAAGAGTGAGCAAAATACTTACACTGAGACTTAACCATGACTCAGACTACTCAAAGCTTTCCATTCGTCCTGCACAACATTGTACTGCACATCATTGTACCACAACATAGCGATGCTTTCAGTAACCCAGAGTAAATAAAAATAAAATAAATTTGAGTTCTTATCCAGGACTTAGACCTATGCTAGGCTATTCCGAGCATGGTGTGTGTCTTCTCAGAACCAGTCACATCAAGGTATGTTCCACAGTTAGCCAGGGAAGAATGGCACCTCTGATAAGTTCCTTATCCTCTTTTCTTCAACCATCAGTGCCATCTATCATTAGCCCCCAGTGGCTGTTCTCCTAAGCATTGATGTTAACCAGAAACAAGTGCTTTGACTCAGAGCTCTATCTCCCCTCATACTTCAATGGTTATTCACATTCTCTAGCTGCTTTTAGCTGTCTTCTGTATATACATTCCCCTCCTCCTTTTCCCTCATAACATCTTCCTTCCTGACCTCATCAGACAGCATTAGCTCTAACATTTACTATAATACTGGGTCTGATCTTCTCCCTGGTGCTTCGTTTGCATCCTACAATTCTTTCCATGTTTCCTTTAGTCCCCACCAAGGCTTCAAAATAAGCACTGGAAAGATTCAAGACTAAAATCAAGTGCCTCTGCTGACTGCTCTAGCTGAAAAGCAATGTATGTTAAGACAGAAGTGCACCAAAAAAAAAAAAGCGAATTAGAAAACTGAGGTGAGTATCACAAAATCCCAGACTGTCTGAGGTTGGCAGGGCCCTATGTGTCCCTCTGACCCAACTCCAGCAAAGACACCCAGAGGAGTGTTTCCAGGTGGCTTCTCCAAGTAGGAGACCCCACAACATCTCTGGGCAGCCTGTGCCAGTGCTCTGTCATCCGCACAGCATAGAAGTGCTCTGGTTTGTGCCCAGTGCCTCTTCTCCTGGCACTGGGCACCACTGAACAGAGCCTGGCTCCATCCTCTCTGCACTCTGTCTTTGTAGACACTGATGAGATCCACCTTGAGCCTTCTCTTCTCCAGGCTGGGCAGACTCAAGTCTCTCAGCCTCTCTCAGGAGAAGCTCTCCAGTGCCTTCATCAACTTAGTGGCCCTGCATTGGACTCTTTCCAGTATGTCCATGTTTCTTTGTACACAATACACCAGGTGTGGCCTCACCACTGCTGAGGAGAGGGGAAGTATCACCACTCTTGACCTGCTGGTGGAACTTTGCCCAGTGCTGCCAAGAACACTGCTGGATTTTTTTTACTGCAAGGGCACAATGATATCTGGTGCCCTGTTGCATCAACATCTAACTTATATTTGAACAGAGAGAAACATTTCCGACAGCTAAAACAAACAGTCTAAATCCTCCTGAAGGTAGATCACAAATACTACAGTCAGTAAATATCAAATTTTTGGTGTATTGTGTATCTACTTTACTTAGTCAACATTATAATTCACCTAAAGGCCACTAAAGATTATTGTCTCCATTTAGAAACACCAACAGATTCAGGCAAGCATTTGAAATTTGTACATCACAAGTCACGTCATATTTAATTGAGATGATATTCTGCAATCTATTACTCTTGGTAAGGGAAGGACAACAGTGCTGTCCTTCACAGGTCGCTGTCGTCTTTCCAGGTCTCAAATCTCCTTTTGAAGCATCCATTGCTGACAATAGAGAAAGACACCACAGTGAGTTAAGTGGATTAGAGGTCTAACCTGGCTTGGTATTTACCATGCTCCTGCCTTTTGAGATGTGTTGTCTTAGTCACGTGATCGACTCTCTTCTGACTGTGCATATCACCACCTTTTCCTTCTCTTGTTCGAATTCTCTATTTGATACTGGCTTTCCTCGGCATATGTATGTTCTTATCCTTTGCTCTGAATGCTGTGGAGTTAATCCTGGTGTACCAGAAGCTTGTTGCCTGACATAGACTTACCACTTCCTGCATTGTCATGTTCAAACTTTCCTTGATGGTCTAGCTTTGCCTTCTCACAGCTATTCTTACAGATATTTGCTGCTCTTTGACAGTTATTGTGCATTTATTCTCACCACTCAAACTCATCCTACATGTTCTTTTTATTCCTTGTGCACATTTTGTAAGGTTCAACTTCCTTTATAAACTATGATAAGAAAGACTTGGAAATCTGCTGAGATAAGTTATTAACCCAGGCTCAGAGCTTCCAAACTGAAACTTTGCCTACACTGCTGTGGTACCTCCCTTATCTTTTCAGTGCATAAATGTCACAAAAAGTTTTTCGTCTGTTTGTTTCAGAGCTCTGAAAAATCTACCCCTAAATCCACAGCTACAAGCTATATCCCTGCAGGTGTGGCTGAACTGAGAGAGACAGCCACAGTTCATGCCCTGATAGCATCAGCACTGCTTGACTTAGATTCTGAAGGAGCTGAGAAGCAACATGAAGTATATGGTGAGATTCTGGGATCGGCAAAGTTCCTTTACTTCTGACACGCCTTCAGGCACTGTCAGCAAATAATATTGAGGTTTTTTCCCCAAGGTTTGAAAGCTTTATTCTGGAACACTGGAAATATTTTCCCTGTACCACCAGAGGAGTCTGCATTTGCCTGTGGACATATATCCTCAGCAGGTCTCAGCTGTGCCAAGTACTCACCCTCCTTTGCTCACATGCACTAGCTTGCCATTACTCTTTCACAGAAGACGACATGCTGATCAGGTAGCCAGCTGAGCATCTCAGATGAATGCTCCCAATCTGCTCCCAGTGAAAAATATGAGATGGGACAGTGAAGACATAGCACTTTATTTCCTTGAGCCTGCCTGGCTAATTGTATCTAGGATGAATTACGGAGGAACTATACATGAGCAGTGCAGCAGGCAGATGTGAGGGTGATCTCCTCCACCTGGCAGCATGGCAATGACAAGGAGCTCTCCACCGTCAGGGCATGACAGTCTCTTCCAGGAACATTGCTGAAACAGGTGTGAAACATTAAAGATGGTGTCATGGTTTTGGCTGGGATAGAGTTAAATTTCTTCATATGAGCTCATACCAGGTTTAAACCACAACGATCCTTTTTGTGCTTAAGGTGGGATTCGAAGGGTTAAGACAATGATAGTTTTGACTGGAGTGTGCGAGACTGAATGTACAGAAGTTGTAGTTGTTTAGATGATAATTTGCAGGTTTTTGTGCTTGCCACATGGCTTGGATGCATTAATGTATACTAGAGTCTAGTGCTTGTTAGAGGCAAATTTTTCTTCTGCTGTTTGCTTTACTTCTTATAATCTTGCTTTGCCATGCCTGGGAACAGTTTGAAAACAGCTATGGCTATGACCTGGGCTGTCAGATGTCCAGGACATCACTGCTGTTCCCACGCTGCTCTATTGGACAGGCTGGGACTCCAGTGTGAACCTGAGTCAGAAGGACCGTGACCCACAGATGAGTCCACGTGGGAGCACATATACCTTGAAGTGTCTCTGGCTATGGATAAGTCCATGACACGGTAGGAGACTTCTGAAGGGACTATGGCCAATGGATAAGCCCAGTGCAGCAGTGACCTGACCTGAGCGGGTCATTGACCTCCACACAATACACTGCCTCTCCTGTCCTGTTTATAGACTGAGGGAATGATATCTGTGAATTAATCAAAGGGTAGTTGTTAATGAGGATGTATTGGATAGTATGGCTCCTGAGGTATGACATAAATTACATGGAATAAGGGGTCGTTATTGTCATGGTCTTGGTTGGGATAGAGTTAATTTTCTTCACAGGTTTGTATGAGGCTGCAATTCAGATTTTTGATGAAAATAATGTTGATACCACACAAATGTTTCAGTTGTTACTGAACAGTACCTGCACAAAGACTTTCCTACTTCTCGTGTTGCCCTGTCAGCAAGGAGCTGGGGGTGCCCAAGAAGATAGGGCCAGAACCAGGACCCAAACTGTCCTAAAGAATATTCTATGCCATATGATGATATTCTCAGCATTAAAAGCAGTAAGGAGGAAGGAGGGATGTTTTGAGTATTAGTATTTGTCTTCCCAAGTAACCATTACATGTGGTGAGCCTTGATTTCCTGGAAGCATGTCAGTGGGAAGTAGTGAATGTATTCCTTGTTTTGTTTCACTTGCATGCACAGGTTTAGTTTACCTATTAAAGTGTGTTTATCTCAACCAACAAGTTCTTGCACTTCTGCATTTCCAGTCCCCTCCCCTATCCCTCTGGAGGAGGATTGAGTGAGCTGCTGTGTGGGGCTGAGCTGCCTGCTGGGTTAAACTACAACAGCTGTTTCCCCAGCCCTAGCAGTGCCACATCAGGCAGTGGCAAAGCTTTGGATCAAATCCACTGTTTCTCCTCATCTCCAGCCTTAAAATGCTGCAGGCTGCTAAAGAGAGATGGGCAATTTGCAAGGAGGCTGCAGCTCCCCTCCCACACCTCTTCCAACAAATGGAGTCAATTAGCAGTTCCTCCCCAGAGCTGTTAGGAGGATTTCTGATCTGCCTGTACAATAGTAAACAGTCTGAAATCCAGAACAATATTGTCATGTCAAGCACAAACTGTCATCAACAAACTGATTGCCCAAATATAAACAAAGCCTTTTAAAGGCCTAATGAAATTTTATTTCTCTTTCATTGGTTTTCATTTATTTCCCACAGCATTCCATTCTTTTTAGATGTTGATGGACAAAGATGTAGAGGTACAAAAGAAAAGAAAGAAAGAAAACATATGTTCATAACATTTTCAGTCTTAGAAATTAACAGGAAACAAAGAGGGGGGTGCCTCATTACAGATTTTTACAAACAGGCATTTGGGATATGAATGAGTGTCCCTGTTTGACAATATTCTGAAATAAACCACTGTTATTATCCATACACATTGCCAGATGAGATCAGGGATAATGAGAAAGCCAGTGATCAGAGCAGGAAAATACCAGGATTACTGAGTTGTTTCATGTCCACTCATTCACGGTCTTGTCATGAGCTCATTTTGCAAAATCCTTAACTCCCTCAGCTTCTATTGAGATTGCTGAGCAAGTAGTGGATGAACATATTCCCTTGAAGAGCAAAGCCTTTAGCTTTTCTCACTTACAAGGTGCTTTGTTTGTTGTTTGGCACAGGAATCCTTTGCAGAGCCATGAATCGATCCTACCGAGATGCTGACCTTCACTTTGCTGAGACATAAACCAGGAAGAGTAATGGATCTACAGGAGAAACACAAACTACATTAGTTTTATTTTTTTCCTAGGCGACAGAGTTCATAGATATCATTCATTTTCACCTTCAGGCTACACAGAAAGTCCTTGCCAGGTAGACAGCTGCAGAAACTGAGCGATGAGATGCTCTTAGCCCCTTTGAGACATTCCATCCCCGGTGACATGTTGCATTCCCAAACTAAGCGCAAAAAATTTGCGAGTCTCAAGCCAGACTCTATATTTCCAGATTGACTAGGTAGATAGGTGAATTGTGGTTCATCATGCAGTGGATTGCATGCCAGAAAATGGTTTGCATACAAGCAAGTACGCTAAGGTAAAAACTGAAGAAAAAAGAACAAATATGCACAGAAAGTCAAAGTAATTCTGCTAGCTTGCAGTGATTCTGTGTCAGGGCTCCTTTTGTGGGACAAAAAAAAATGGTAAGTAGAAATTCCAGTGCCTGAGCACCTACACGTAGTTCTGATCTCAGCCTTGTTTCTTTAGCATGATAGTAAAGAGATTTGGTAACACCTGATATGATCAGTACCAGATTCTTCAATATGCAGCCATACAACCCAACTGTGAGACATCCTAAGCACAGCCAAAAACAACATCAGCTCCAAAGTACTTGCAGAGCTTCTTGAAGTGATAAAAATAAAACCTTGCTTCAACAAGTGTGAAAGCTGTGAGTTAAATTACAGCTCTGAGGATCGTGACTCTCCTCTACCTGTTGCTGTAACAACATGAAAGCAATGTGGCCTTGTTTTGTACCCAAGGCTTTTGTCACACACTTGGGGGGTTATGTATTGATTATGTATAGCCACTGTAAATCCAGTCAGGAGGGAATCACAGAGCTGGTGGAAAAGAGTGGAAGCATGAGAGAGATCATGAGAACTCTCAAGAAGTGTTGGGGATAGGGAGTACCAACATTACCATAAGCCAGAAATATAAAAACTCTGCAAGAAGAAATTAGTCTTTCTTGGGCTTTTGATACTTGCTTTTAGAAACACAAGTTTATGATAAAGGGACTCTTATACATAGAACTTTTGAAAGAATATCTGCTTGCCTTTATGGGCCCAAGTAACAGAGTTTGGGCAAGATCTCCTCCTCATCCTTTGTCTCCTATAATGAAAAGCAGAGGAATTTATGAGGGACACTGACAGAAGACCTGAGCCCAGAGTGGCTGCGGACTGTGCAGGCTGTTATTTGTTTGCATTTTTTTGTTGTTGTTTTTTAATTACTGAATTTATACAACAAGATTTTAAAGGAAAAAAGAAGGGCAGAAACGATCAGGTTTTTTGACCTTTTATTTCAAGGTCTGTTCCTTTTTCTGTTTCAGGCTCCGATTTACCTTAAAAGATAAGGGCATTTAGGAATGTCAGCTAAAAAAAATCAACATACATACAAAGAAATCTGAGGAAGGGATCATGATGCTATGGCAAGTAATGCTCTGTTTGCCTGAGCTTACAGAAATAGGGATTGGAGCAGTTCTTTATTTTCCTACCAGGTCTACCATAGCATCTTCATCTTTTGCTGTTTAGCCTCTATTTTTACTTAGGCTACCAATTTAATGAGTGGCAAAATAGAGTTTCCTTTGGGGCTCATGGTATTGACTTCTTCATGTCAAAAGAAAAAAAAAATTTTCCAAGAGCTGCATTGCTTCCTTCCTATAGAAAACAAAACAAAACAAAAAAAAAAAACAAAAAAGCCATCATAGTTATCTTAAAGCCTGAAAGTCTACAGTTATGCCAGTGCAGGGCTGTACCATTGCTACCTGGCCAGGGGCAATTGTGATTATCGGTGACAGCTTCCTTCTGTTAACTGTCAGTCTGAGTGACAATACTGGATCGTTGCTGTGGCTTAAGAGAATAACAAAGTGTATTTATTGCAAACACCAAGAGATTACACATTATTTTCAAGTTAAATTTATGTCTTTTTTTCAGGCATGCAAAAGTCCTGTTTATATTATTCCATAACAGGGAGTGCAAAGTGCCTATGGGAGCTTTTTACATTCCTGTATTAATCTTCATGGTCATTCAGATGCATTACTTAGTGAGCCTCCCAGATGTTGAGTGTGGCCCAGAGGACAGATTTAATGCCTTCAGTTTTGTAAGATAATTAAATGTTAATGTAATGGGTAAGCCTGTTTTCACAAGCTAAAGCAAAGACTGTTCATATACCATTGTTTGAGATCAACTCCAAAAATTAATTGAATGAGAAAGTTCACAAAGAAGGTCTTAGGACAGCTGAGTTAGAAAAGCTTCACACAGCAGAACCCTCTAGAAGAATTTTTGTGAGGACGAGTAGGGTCATCTGCAGTAATAACGCCCTTGGTTAAGTGAATCATAGAATTGCCAAGGTTGGAAAAGACCTCCAAGATCATCCAGTCCAACCATCCACCAATATTTCCCACTAAACCATGTCCCTCAATACAGCATCTAAATGTTTCTTGAACACCTCCAGAGACGGTGAATCCACCACCTCCCTGGGCAGCCCGTTCCAGCACCTCACCACTCTTTTGGAGAAGAACTTTTTCCTGACATCCAATATGAATCTCCCCTGGTGCAACTTGAGGTCATTCCCTCTAGTCCTATCACTAGTTACACGAGAGAACAGGGTGACTCCCACCTCACCACAACCTCCCTTCAGGTAGTTGTAGACAGTGATAAGATCTCCCCTGAGCTTCTTCTTCTCCAGAATAAACAATCCCAGCTCCCTCAGCCGTTCCTCATAAGACTTGTGAAAACATATATGCTCTAAATAACACTGACGAGAGCAAGAGAAAACCTATGAGCAGAACTTTGTTTAATAAACAGGATGAGATTTCTTCTCCAAATGTAAACAAAGCCCCACATATCCATATACTTGGAAACAGCATCTCTCCTGTTTCTTGTCTCCCACCCATACTAATTTCATAATTTTGTTCTGCTGCCTTATTTGTTTTTCTTGCAGAAAAGTCTATATGTACTCTGATTAGATAATTTATAAACAGAAGTATTTTAAAGGTATAAGATGCTGCTATAATGGCAATTAAATAAAAAGACAAATGTTATTAGCATGATAAACCAGGCTTGGGCTAATTCAAGAAGGTAGGCT
This sequence comes from Numida meleagris, assembly GCF_002078875.1. Lineage (NCBI taxonomy): Eukaryota > Metazoa > Chordata > Aves > Galliformes > Numididae > Numida > Numida meleagris. The sequence continues at coordinate 141,524,938 of NC_034409.1, forward strand.
TGCTTCACCATGACTTGTAGTGAACATACTTCTCAACTGTGCTTACAAGAAGATAAGATCAAAAGCCTCAGAGATACTGAGCTGGCATCTGTATTTCTTGCCTGTTTTCTTTCTGGCTTGTCATTTTTGAGAAGGATGAGACATCTGAAGTAAAGAAAATGCAAGGACAGTGCCTCCTATAGTGATACGCATCCTTTATTTCAGTGAGATCCAGAGCGATCTCACTGTCCGTGCGGTGCATCTTGTTGAAGATGTTCTTCTCAAAGGCTTTCTGGTCCTTGGCTCTGGGGTACGTGTCGTCGTAATACTTGGCAAAGAGCCGGTCGCCATCAGCTTAAATAAGGGGCAGCTAATCTCCATCAAGTCTACTGTGAAACAGAAGATAAATGGGGTGTGGACATAGTATGGTAGTTCAAAGGAATTCAGATCTGGAGTAAACTGAAATTTCAGTGAAGCTGCAAAAGGACTCCAGTCACATTACATAGTGGAATATTGCTAAGCACTTCATTTAATACAATTAGATAAACAGGACAGATAATCGAACTGTGCATGTCAGGTATCAACAGAAAAAATAATGAGTGTGCTAATATGGAAAGAGGAACTGCAGTCATGCTGATTCTGTTAGTCATGTGTAAGCAGGTTATGTTGCCAGGACTCATAGCACAAAAAGCACTACCCCTCTTGTCTGAATAGCTATGGAAATTTGGATGTATGTATGCCTTTATTGTCATTAGCCAGCCCTTTGTCAATAAGTGCTTGAGCAAGCTTTTGGATAGACGTAATCAACGCAACTACTGTTGTTCGATTCTACTACTACGTTACCAAATATTGACTGAAAAATTAGAATCCAATGCTGATCAAATTTGCTGAATTCTTCTGGGTGGACCAAGCAACTTACTAGCTGTATAATGAATCCTACTTTGGCTTATTCATCCCTCTCTAACAGTAAGAGCACTTATTTTTCCATCAGATCACTGTTAAGAACTATTAAGGACTCAAATTTTCCATTGTAAACAAGGTAGTTTGTCTCCTGGACCTGCAGGTGTAAGGCAGTGAGAAAAACAGCAGAACAACAGCATGAGACCTGCAATAGAAAATACTGCCACAGCATCTTAGGTAAAAGGTTGCAGACTGCATGTAAAAGGCAGACTACAGGGTTGCAAATAGAAGACCTTTAGTGTTTCAAAGGTTAAGGCATTGTGCAAGAATGGTGCTCATAGCCAGTGAAAAGGGCTATATATTAAAAATATATTAAAAGACATTAAAAGTTCTGATTTTCTTAGTTGGAATAACATCTGAGAAATTCCTAAATGGAAAGTCTTAGGAAATCTCTCACATTTGTTTGCCAGTCATGCCATTGCATTTTAGCTGTTCCACACTGAACCCACTTACTTACAAACTATTAAAAGATGAGTACACTGTGGACCATTTGAAGAAATGGCAAGTTAACCCAAATCCCACCCTTATTTGAGCTTGACTTCTCAGAGTTGGAAATGTTACTCTGCACCTGAATAAGGTTAGGTGGGGAGCTGTTCAGAAGACTGTCAGTGAAATTAAGGAAAGTACCAGAAATAGATATTTGGTTCCTGCCATGAAAAAAGATACATTTCACTCAGAAGAGGTATGAGACTGACTACAGTAGGATTATAACATTGTGCACTGGAACTATGGCAGTCCAGGAATGTGGAAGAAAGTAGAAAATAACCTTTGTTTCCTGCTTCCAAAGCTTTCTGTCCCTGCAGCAGATGGCCAAGTGCACGCATCATTGGACTGGCACTTTCAAATCATTTTCCTCTCCATTCGGTTTATAGTAAATGGTAGTTATTTCAGCCCTTTTAACATGTCTGGTTTTGAAGAAGAAAGAGCTCCAAGCTATATTTACAGAATTTCTTGACAGTTTTTAATAACCTCAGTAAAAAGTTGTTTCAATGGCTTTTGGATCCAAAGCCAGAATTGTCACCAACCACAAGGCAAGGACAAACCTGGTGTGGAATTTGTAAAAATTGCCATTTTTAGCCATTTTCAGCTGATGTAAAGCACAAAGCAGAGAGATGTTTTTAGTGAGCATGGTTGAAGCTTTAAGGGTCTTGTCGGAATGTGTGTAAGTCTGTGCAAGCAGAATAAAAATAGAAGTAAAAGCTGACTGCGAAGCGTGCTTTCAGTTTTCCATTGAAGAGCTGCTAGTTTAGTAATTCCATCCTTCTAGAGCCTGGCTTTTCCGTTTCCATTTCTACCAGATACCCCAGCAACAAAAAACAACAGCAATTGCCATCCACTATAGTAAGACTATCAACCAAACACATCTGTCTGTCTTAACACATAAAAACAAAATCTAAACCCATCAGGATGAATTAAAGGCATACACAGAGTTGTTATAGCTTCTACTCTTTTTGTTAGAAATGAAGCATTGCTGAAATTAATGGAATTATGATAGCATTAAATCAGCACAAAATTAATATCAAGCCTCGTGTGTAATCAGTAATACATGAAAGACAGCATTACTAAATAGGATCACAGGTGACATAACTATACAGCAACATACACAAATCTGGTAACAATCACACGTGTGCCTAGTGCGACATGACATACTGATGTCTAAGTCAAAACTAGAACATCTTTCATTACACTGCACATGTCAGAGATATCACCCATTCCTTAACTGGGTAACATTCAGCTATTACAGGGTAAAGGTCTTTCAGCATTTCCAAAATGCTTTGGAAATGCTATCTAATTAAGCCTTACAGAGTCCTGTGCAGTAGGTAAATGTTGTCATCAATATTCGTAGTGACTGAAAAACCAAGACACAGATCTTTAATGAGTTTCCCAACTAAAGTCACCCTGGGAGCTGCAAATACCCTACAGTATAAGCAACCAAACCTCTGGAGAATCAAAGTGAAGAATCCCTTAGATAAGAGGTTAATTATAGTTTTATTTCACTGTATTTGGATTTGAAATTGTTGTTTGCATTCTACACATGTGCTAGGCTGAAATAGACACTAGTTCCTCACTCTGGCTGCAGTGCTCGCAATACCATGCCTTTTCAATGGAAATACTTACTGAAGTCTACATTTTGGTAAATTGAAAACCGTTCTCCTCCTGCCAGTGATTTGCCTGTGCTGTGACCACTCTGTAAAATTGATGAAGCCCTTCTCTACAGTGCATTTCACAGGAGTGGCACAAAAAATACCACACTGCAGTTAAAATATTTAGACATTTGCTCAGAGCTGTAAAAGTGGAAGATAAATCCCGTATGAAGGAGGAAGCTCTCACTAGCAAGGTCTCCCATCTGCAGGAGCAGAGTCCCAGTGTGATCAAGGTAAGTGACCTGGCAATTCACTCTGTGCCACTGAAGAGTGCACATGCTTGTTAGCTCCCTTAGTCTCACAAGAGCGCAGAATCTCACACTCCCAGACTGTTATACTTCCCATATGAATGGATGAAGAAATGAAGCTGTCATTCTGGGCATTCACTTATGATTTCCCAGGTGCTCAGCTCACTAAGAGTAACTCCCTTAAGAAGAGCCAGATGTGAGTTGCTCAGCGACCACCTGGAGCCATCAGGCTGTCTCTCTAGAACCAATGTGAAAGAGGAATAAGAAAGAAGAGGAGGAACACCTGGTCCACTGAGGTGTTCCTGTAACATTTATTCTCCTATGTTTATGTTTGCAGCAGACAGTAAACAATACTGTAATTTTTCATCAGTACTCCTGTAATACTTGTGTCCTTGTTTTGTAAGTTTCCACAAAGATCACACATTAAAGTTTTTTTGTGGTAGACTTCAAATGACAGTGAGTAATCCTGGAAAAACAGTTGTACATAAATTGTAAAGAAAACCTGCATTAGTATTTTGTTTCTGATTATCTGTAAATAAGGACTACATTTTTTACCCTGCTCACTTCAAGAGCATAGTTCCAACAGTGCTGGGACTATGCTGAGAAGTGTAGAGGAGACCTCACCTTTCCAAAAAGTTTTTTGAGATTTCCTTAGTAGGTCTATTGTGTCACCTGTCAGAAAGATGCTCAGATGGATGGCTCTCTCAAAACTGGAAGAGAAAAAAACACAGCAAGCAAAAGATTCACCTGAAAAGTATGAAGAACTTGAGTGACTTCCAACCAAAGGCAAAAGTACTACCAGGCCAAATGATACTGCAGAGGTCTGCAAGCTTCTTCCAGGAGAGCTGAGAGGAAATCTATAGGTAACAAAAAAAATAATATTCTCTCCTTTTAAGAGCCACTTTTACCATGATGAGAAACTGATCCCATTCTCTAGCAGAAATAGTAATGCTTAATTCAAAGACTTGATTTCCATCAACTCTGGAGCTTAAAACAGAATATAAACAGAAACGGAGAAAGCCAACTGTAATTCTACCTTTATTTTCTGCCATAGCTGTTCTTCTAAACACTTCAAGTTCCCCGTAAAGACATCTTAAATGTTACTGCTTAAGATATCTCTTTTCTAAACATTTTTCCTTAATTTGAAAACTGATGGTAGAATGAAATATTAGGCTCTGTTAGTGAAAAACATTAAAAAAAAAAAAAAGAAATTATAGTTGCACTTACTGCAAATTTTGACTGCACATTCTAGCATATGAAAACCAGTTTGGGACCAAAGGGTGATGCGGATATGTCTCAGCATGACTGGCAATGATTTAAAATGTGGTTCCTTCTTTTTTGCCTAAGAGTAGCCGAAAACAAAAGACAAGAACACTGAAATAAATTTGTTTCAATTATGGTGTCTGCTCCTATGGTTGTATGTAATACAGATCCATGTTATATATATAAATTGCATGTAATCAATTCTACATACACTCCTGTTTCTCTGCTGCAGTGCATGTGGATCTTTTTCTCCCTTGAACTGTTTTTGTAAAAAAAAAAAAAAAGTGGATTTTTTGTTGTTGTTGAGCAATTTATTCTTGAATTTGTATTGAATTTTCCATACAGTTTTGGTTTAAAATGTCAAGAGAGAGGTAAACCATGAAAGAAAAAGAACAAGAATAAAAAAACAGAAGGGAGCCCCCCCCTCCAGCTTCCAGTTAGTTAGCACTAATAGCCAGGAAAAGATTAACCAATTTCTTACCGCCTGTTTCTGTTGTGATCCTTTATATCCCACACCTTCAACTTCTTTCAATTTCTATTGCACTTCTTTTTTTAGAGATCCCCCAACCAAGCATAAAATATAAAGCTGTGGAGCAGCTACATCAGAAAAACAGTGGAAAGCTGACAGGGACTATTGCCCTGCCTCTTCTGCTCTTTCTCCATTCAGTTTCAATTACTATGGCTTACAATTCTTTTAAAGACCTGAGGACACATTTCTTTCTTCCTAAATTCATCCTCAGAGACAGGATAGAGGCTATACACGTCATCGATTCCACAAATTACATCTTGACTCTCAACTGATAAAACTTTTTAGTCTTCATTTCTTTGAGTCTAACAGCCACAATGCCCCATTTCAGTCAAGTATTTAACCTTCATTTCAGGCAGGTATGTAATCTCTTCCCTCTGTGAAAGATTAATCATACAAAAGCAAGGACAAGCTCTCATATAAACAGTCCATGAAACTTGCTGAGTAAAAGTAAAACCCTGAAAAATGGAGGAAGACTGGAACCCAGTAGAGCAGAAGTGGTAGGCCACACACGATGTCTGCCACAATATATCAATAATAGCTTGGGTAACCATAGAGTAGTATGGTCAGGTTGTGGTTGGACTTGATGGTCTTTAAGGTCTTTTCCAATCTGGGCAATTCTATGATTCTATTCTATGATTCTATAATAATGCAAAAAGTCTGGCAAAAGTAAGAAGAGTTGACTCCTTTTAGTTATGAAGGTCTGGTCTTCAGTCTGAGTTTTTGACCTGCCGTTCTTTCTTTGTGTCAGTTTTTGCCTCTTCACCCTTAAAAACAGAATTCTCCACCCATACTTTTCATAGTGTCACCACTGAGGAGAAAACAGCATGATGCAGCTGTTTTGTTTTCAGTTGAGGAAATACAGAAAAATGAATAATTGCAGTCATTTAGACTGTTAATTTTACACATCCACAATTACAAAAGATTTCACGTTAATGGACTGAGCCATATTTATTAAGTCTGGCTTTCTTATCCCATTCCACATAACAAGAATATCTCTATAATGAAATTTTGATCATCATTGTACTTGTATAGAGAGAAAAATCAGAGCTTAAAATGTCTCCATTCCAATCCCACACTAGTAGGTTTCCAGCCTTGTTGCACAAATTGCTTAGGAAACATCTGAAAACACAAATAGCCTGAAACGCACATGACAAAAGGATTTTCATAAACCTTAAAAATCACACAAATTTGAATTAGAATAATTACAAAGAAAACTGCAAGGTCTACAATGCTAGAAGACTGCTGAACACATCGATCTTAATTGTTTGCAGTACTGCTTCTCCTGAACAATACAGTTCAAAGATGAACTTCAGGAAGCTTTTCTCAAATATCAGAAGACATTCATCACATCTCTTCTCAAATCATGACAAAGACATCAGCCCTTCACTCCAAGGCCTATATTTAGTTCCCTAATCCCAAATCTTTCTGAAAAAAACTCCAGAAGAGTCATTTACACATTTTGAGACTGGATGGTGAAGAGTAACTGCAAAACTGAAGAAAATGTAAGTCCTGCAACCAATTCTGTTCTTTCTTAAGGATTTTTTGTTCATTGCTCTTATATCTAACAAGATTTCTGTGAAGACTTTTCCACGTTTCTGTAGCAAAAGGGAAAGAGGAAATGTACTGGTAGTGATAAAATACCTCCTACTATCTGGATGGAACTGGCAAGTAATATATTGCAAGCTGTGGATGCAAACAGGTTGTACTTGAGTTCACACCAAGACAAATTTTGAGTTCCATCCCTTAAAGGCATGTTCAGGTATTTATGGGCAAGGACTCTCCAGACTCCTAAATCATTAGTAGCTTGAGGCTTTCAGTCCATTTTTGATTGGAGAAAGAGGGAGTGAAAAGAAAAAATAATTATAAAAAGTATACATAATTACCAGACATCAGAAATGGAACATGCATCTCTACTTCTCTTTTTGTTCAGAAAGTCCCAGGGGACAAGGCTGCCAGCAGTCACTCCATGCTACACAACACAGAGTTATTTCTCCTTTCTATTGCCCTCACTTTCTGTAGCTTACAAATTCATGCAGGGGTTTTGCATCATTTACAGAACTGTAAGTATGAGTGATGTATGCTATAAACCATAGTCTTAATTTTAATTACAGAGGTTATACTAAACTTCTTTATTATGTGATAAACAATTATCTCTTCCCAGCTGAGGGTTTCCGGTTGCCTAGCAGTCAGCCCTTCTCAGACAGGTCTGAGCCTACTCACTTAAGGAACTCAGGCCTTGGAAATAAGCAATAACTAGTATTACAAATTTTTACATCTGGAAGTAGTAGCCAGAACTGGGTATGAAGTGCTTCTATACATAAGGACGTAGGCAGGCATTCTCCTTCCAGTCTATGAAACAAAGTTGGGTAAGATTATACCACACCAAATACAGTTTTAAAGGGCTGTATCTTTAGAATACATGCCAAACTTAGAATTAATTAATGGTTTATCACATAGCAACGGGGGTTATTGCAGAGCACCTGTTCCACCAGAAACATTCATACTGAAAGGTCCTGAAAACTCAGTTAATAGCACACAAAAAAGAAAGCAACCTTGAGGTCAGAAGCAAATTGCTATTATACATCACCAAGGACAGCATGTCAAGTACCATATTTATGTGTGAAGTGGAAAGGAATTAATGAATACAAGTAGAATTCAGAGAGTGTATGTTCTCTGGAGCAATACAAATGAATGATGTCTTGCAACCATTATTGAGCTAAATCCATTCAGATAGGAATTACTAACATATTTACATGTTAATTGATTTGTTAACCATCATGACTATAAAGAGAATAACAAAGAGTTTGCCTTATTTCTACTGGGGTTTTTAATGAGCTAAAAACATTTGATTGTCAAGAGGTTGTTCAGCTATCACCAACATTATACGTTTAAACGTTGGACTGATAATACAATATCCAATTTTATACAACATGTACTTAACTATTGTCTGTGAAGCTGAGGTAAATAGTTCATTCCTGAATGTTCAGGCATCAGCGCCCATTGCAACTAGTCATTAGTGTCTGATTAGAATAGCCTTATTATTTTTTTCTTCTGAATATCCTGTTCTTTACTACAGGCCAGATTTTGTCACCTTTGCTCATGAGGCAATCTCGGACTTGCTCTTCTCTTACAGTGGGAGAGATTTTGTTCCTATGACCTTTGCCTAGTGTTTCAGGGATGGGAGAGATTTGGGAAGCCTGATTGTCAGTGAAGATTGAAGCAAAGAACTCTTTGAATACCTCAGCCTTCTCCATGTCTGTTAACGCTAGTTCTCACTTCTCATTTATCAGACAGGGTATACTCTCCTTTGCCTGTCTTTTATGACCAATGTAGCTAAAGAAACCCTTCTTGTTATTTTTCACATCTCTCACCAAATTCAGTTCCTTGGCTTTCCTGATCCCATCTCTGCAAGTCCTGATGACATCCTTGCATTCTTCCCAGACCACTCATCCCTGCTTCCACTGCTTACGTTTTTCCTTCTCATCTCAGTCCGACCAGCAGGTCCTTGCTCAGCCATGCTGATTTCCTGCCTCCTCTGCTTGATTTCTTATGCTGGGGGATGGAGAGCTCTTGTGCCCTCAGAAAGGTGTCCTTAAAGAATTGCCAGCTCTGTTCTATTCCTGTGTTCCTAAAGACTTTTTCCCAGGGGATCTCATCCAAGAATTCCCTAAACAGCTGGAAGTTTGCTCTCCTGAGGATCAGAGTCCTGTCTTTGCTTTTTGCCAGGTCAATATTCCTCAAGGTCACAAACTCAACCAGGACATGGTCTCTATAGCCCAGACTGCCTCCAGTTTTAAGCTTTTAATGAGTTGGTCTTCACTGCTGATCACCAGGTCCAGTAACATTTCTCCTCTGACTGGTTTGTCTAATACTTGTACCAGGATGTTATCCTCAATGGACTCAAATCATAGAATCATAGACTCATAGAATTGCATGGTCTGGAAGGGATCTTAAAGCCCACCTAGCCCCAACACCTTGCGGTGGGCAGGGCTGCCACTCACCAGCTCAGGCTGCCCAGGGCCCCATCCAACCTGACCCTGAGCACCTCCAGGGATGGGGCACCCACAGCCTTTCTGGGCAGCCTGTGCCAGTGCCTATCTCAAGGAAAAAATAAAGATATTTTATCAAAAGTGAGAAACTTACTGTGTAGACCTGTGGAGGTGTAGACAAAGTAGAAAATTTTTTTTGTATTCTTTTTTTTTTCACTGGGAAGTGAGAACTTTTAGCAAGAGTCAAAGTGCCACTCACTCACAGAGGAAACATTTAGCAAAGAGGAAAGGTAACTGTCAAAAGCTGTGTGGTGTGTACAACGCTGACTCAAGCCATTTGTGCTGATGTTATTACAGTGTTTCTGTTTCTGTATTTCCTCAACAGCAACTATTCATTTAAGATAAACATGTAGCAGTGACATTTATGCTGAGGCAATTCAAAATCTATGACATGCTTTTGTGAAACTATGTGTGATAAATCAAAAAGTCTCCCTAGAGCCTTCTCTTCTCCAGGCTGAACAAGCCCAGCTCTCTCATCGTGTACTTGTAGGAGAGGTTTTCCAGCTCTCTGATTATCTTCATGGCCCTCCTCTGGACCTGCTCCAACAGCTCCACGTCCTTCTTGTGTTGAAAGCCCCAGGCCTGGAAACAGTACTCCAGATGCGGACTCACAATGGCGGAACAGAGAGGGACAATCACTTCTCTCTCCCTGCTGGCCACTGCTCTTTTGATGCAGCTCAGGACACTGTTGGCTTTCCAGGCTGCAAGTGCACACTGCTAGCTCATGTCCAACATTTCATCCACCAGGACCCCCAAGTCATTCTCTGCAGGGCTGCTCTCAATGAGTTCTTCTCCCAGTCTGTACTCATACCCTGGATTATCCTGACCCAAGTGCAACGCCTTGCACTTGGCCTCACTGAACTTCACTAGGTTCATGAAGGCCCACTTAATCTTGTCCAAGTTCCTCCGGATGGCATTCCTTCCTTCTGTCTTATCAACCACACCAGTTAGCTCGGTGTCATTCACAAACTTGCTGAGGATGCACTCAATTCCATCAACTATGTCATTGATAAAGATGTTAAAGAGTACAGGTTTCTCCACTGTTATACTACCAGAAAGACATTTATAAATGAATTAAAAAAAAAAAAAAGAATGGATTTCCTCAAAAATAATGAAGTAGTAGATATTTTAGAAGTAAGGAACAACATATTTTTTGAGATTCCAGTGAAGAAAAGCAGAAGTTGAAGCCATCCACACATTAAGAAATGTAATCATATAGTAAGTCAACACCTCCCACCTCTCAAGACAGTGAATGAGCAAACTTCTCCCTCTGATCTGAACCTTTTGTGCTATTCTAAGAATTTCTGTGCATTGCGTGAGAATTTTATGAGAAAGGGGGAGATGCTGGAATAAACTAGTGTCTGCCTTACCTTCCAGAGATTTCCCTTCATGTGTCTCTTAGGCAATGAAGCGTGAGTTCAAAAGGCCAGATTTCACACTAGTAAGTATGGCAGCAAAGAAGGAAACTTCACATTTGAAGTTGTATCCTTTATAGCTGTTTCTATATGAATGTTTTGCATTCCAGAAATAAAACCAAGAACAATAAAAACTTTACTTGTCATGAAGGCTATCAACAGTTGCTGCAACTGAAGATGTGAAGATAGAGCAAGCACATTTTACCCACATACATTGTCAACTACAAACACTGCTTCTGTTTGTTACCCAGTATTTCATCTCCTGGATATGTACAAATATGACTTTTTGGTGAAGCATTCTTCCTGAGACAGAGAAAAATGAGAATCCATCCTTCAACAGACCGTAAAAAAATCAATATCTCTCAATACATCTGACACTTATTTATGGAGCTGTAAAAAGATTAAATAAACTGTAATATTTTTCTTGACTTATTTCTAGAGTCCTAAAGTATAGGGCTGCTATGTGCATGATTCCAAATATCCTGCCAGCAAAAACTCCTCAAATAGCGAAGAACATTCAAATGCCTTTGTCCTCTCAGGAATTATTTTATTTGCTAGGCAGTATTTTCTCCCAGCCTTCATGAACTGTCCACTCCTTTTTTAATATTAATAGGATCCTTCTGTGTGTTTTTCTGCAAAAAACTAGAAAGAAGGAACAATTCTACTCTAACCTTTTGGCACCTGAGCATTTAATTAAAAAGCTCTTGTATCTCAAAAAAAAAAAAAAAAACAACTTTGCCAAGTATCCCAGCACAGTCAGAAAATCATAGAGAAAATATCCTACTGCAGACCTGCTTACTAAATATACAAGGCACACCCCTCAGCCATGTTTATTTTTGCTTCTTAATGATTTTTACTCATCTCTGGTGTGAAATAGGGATCTGAGCTGTTGTATATGACTTGGTTATACATTTCTCCAGCTGCTATAAACAGAGCACACATAGCTGATAATTTGTTGGAAGTGGAATTATGCTCTGAGGTAGTCTCACTGGTCATCAATATCATCAATGAACCTGAGTAAAGCCCTAGAGTGTAAGTGCTTATTAAAGTCTGTGACTGCTGATGTATTGCTGAATTGTCTTGGGACGCAGACTCTGCCGTCAATTTTGACTTCATGCTTACTCTTACTTCATGCTGTTCAGTGATGGGCACCAGCTACCACAGAATTCAGTGGACAGGTTATGACTGACTTTATTTCAGCTAAAGCCTCTTTGTTGGTGGCAGGATCTCAGAATTGTCCTCCTGAACTAATTGCAAATTTATCTTCATTTCAGTTACAAAAAAAAAAAAAGTGAACCAGTGAAGGCATCTTTTCATGTTACCTATCCATACAACCTGGTCTGTCATCCTACTTGAGCTTATGCACTACCGTAAGTCATCATTGTTGGCTACATTGGTGCAAATCATTTGCAAATCTATCGGGATTGGTAGCATTGCTTCCACATACACCTTGTGTCACAGCCTATTCCACTGTATGTCATAATATGTAATAGGTCTAAATTCAGTAGAGAAACTAATTTGAAGGGATTTGAAGAGATTGACTTCCCTTTGTGAGTTTTCACTGACACCAAATGGGAATGAATATCATTCTCCTGTAATTCTGTCAACGGTTTACGGGTGTTCGGCCCGGTTCCGTGACGAAGGGGACGGGGGATCCACGGGTCCACGCCCCGGGAAAAGGGAAAAGGGGAAAAGGGTAAGGAGATGGCCCTGAGAGCAAAGAACAGTGGCAACAATCTGAGGAGAAACAAACTAATTTACTAAATAAGATATCGGAATGCAAAACAACACACTATAATACAATATAATTACAATTTAAGCTGATAAATCCAATACAGAGAGAGAGAATGTCTCAAAATCAAGGTAGGCCTTACTCTACTACCAACGATAAGACGGCCAGAGAGCGAGGTGCTGCCAAGACGAGAGACGGCGGAAAAAGGGATGAGGTCTCATGATCTGCAAGTTTTTATACTGCGAGCTTTTATCTTTTCCCTCCGGCTGGAAATGGTAACAGAGGAGCAAAGTACCGTGGGGACTGTAGTAGTCCTTCTCTTCTGAGAACCAGGTATATCCACTACATGATGTTACGATGTGGAATATCAATAACCGAAAATCACAAAACCATGACAAATTCTCAATGAGAATAGCTTTTCATGTCTCATTTTTAGACAGAGGAACTTGAGTGGCAGGTAGGTATCAAGACTCTTTGAGCTAGATAGGCACATTCGGAGGTATGTAGTATCCTTAGCAGAAGTCAGCAGATGTTTCTTTACAGCATTCTTTCTTTGTGATATATTCCAGTACAGGGAAGCATGGTATGTAAAGAGTTAAATTTTTTTTGCACCCAACTTCTCACTTAACTTTCTAAAAAGTTTTTGAACTGAGAGTACCAATTTTCCTATATGCTGAAGTGAGTCTTCACTACAATAAATACTTACACTAATAACAAAATAAGACCCAAGGGAGAAGTCTTCCTATAGACTAATCACGGCCTCAGGGAATTGGCATCTCTATCTTGCATTTTGCTATGCCCCACAGAAGAAATTATCATATTCCAGCTACACAGTTTGCTGTGACTGTTAATGAAGGACTAAAATATGTGCAGAGTTACACATCTGAAAGCAGAATCTTAGACAGTAAAAGAGCAAAAACATTTACAGATAATTACTCATCAAGATATATTATTTTGTAGACCCAGAGACCTCGCATATGTAAGTATTGTTTTATAATATTGCTTATGTAAGTAAGGCTGTAGGATCGGGCCCTGACAAACTGGATTGAAGCACCAATTATAATAGTGTGCAGAAGTTGTGGTTTAATGAAGTGTCAGTTATAAATTGCCAATTTAAATGGGATTAGACAGTCAGATTCACAATAAAAAAATCCCTCTGGGGAGAATCTTGGCCTATTTGATTCACAGATTTGGAGAGAAGAATTACACTGTAAAATAACTTTACATAGAGAATTTAATGAGGAAATTGGTTCTGAGATATTTTCCTGAAAATAGTGAAAGTTTAACTTTTTTAAAAAGTCAGATAATTTCAAGATCTTTAAAAGTCCCAGAGTATGACTGAAGAATAAAATACAGATTAAGTAAATTAAACTATGTAAAGTTACCTTAGCATCACCATCACTACCTTCTCTAGCTTCAGCTTTTCCATTGGCCTTCAAGTTACCTAAACCTAATTCTTTTATCAGCTCCATTCTCCTCTCCACCCTTCCAGTGATGAACTGCATGCTTCTCTATGACATCTGCATCTTTTCTACGGCAGTTAAGTAAATAAAGTTCAAAGTAAATAAATCTGAGTTTTTCCCAGCTATGGCAAAGAGAATTAAAAATAATCTAGATTATTTATGCGTATAGACACCAATCTGCATGAACCAGCACAGACAAATACATGTGCAAGCATACATACTATGCACAGAGATCTTCAAAACCAAATGACTGGTTAAAAAATCTGAAACATCAGTTATGTTGCTGTGAATAAATGTCAATAGTCTTTCCCAAAAAATATTCAAACAGAATCCTAAGAACAGATGAAGTTTGAGTAGGTCATCTGTAGGTAGAAACTTCCATATGTAATCTCGTAATGAGTTAAAGTTTTCAATTGCCCAACACAAATGCCTGGCCCTCACTTTGGATAGTGTCTTTAATAATATGCTTTAACTTTTGTTTAGCCCTGAATAAGTCAGGTTGTTGGACTTGATGATCTTTGAAGGTTCCTTCCAGGTGAACTATTCTATGTTATTATTCTAGTCTATTCTATTCCATTCCATTCTATTCCATTCTAAATTTGATTCTGTTCTAAATTCTGTTATTCTGTTCTGACAGAAGTACCAAAAGTCAACAATTTGAATAATAAAATAATTTAAGACAAGGTAAAAAGTAAAACAAAGTCTTCAGATATTAATTTCAAACATATCCACTTTTTCTGTGCTCTCACTTACTGTATGAAATATTTAGGATCACTTTCATCTTCTGGAGTGGACAAAACCCGTATGTCCTGTCCCTCAGACTCCATCCAAAGCACTGCAGATTATACAGCAATATAGAGTAAAAGCATCTCTCTTCTCCCATTTAAGATGTTCCAATGTGTAGGAAAAAAAAATCAGACAACACCATCAATGGATGCTTCAAATGAACTAGAAGAGGAATCATGTCTTCCAGCTTCTGTTTCACAGAATGTTTTATCTCATTAAGTGGTTCGTTCACTTGAATTACAAAACTGGCTTGGCTTTGGTTACACAACCTTGTTGGGCTTCCATTGTTTTATTGCAGGCAGATCTGGCCTCATTCTCATTAACATCCTCACTGTTCATGTCAGCAAGCGCATTGCATAAAGTTCACTTTTTAGTAAAGACTCTCCTCAAATAACCAGTAGAAAAATCGCATTTGAATCTATATTTGAGACAAGGTTTTACCTGTAAAGCCCGTACAGTTAAAAACTCTATGTACATTGAGAGATCCTGACCCTAATGTTTAAAAATGTGATTGCAACAAACAATGACAAGCAACTCTAACAGTCAGGACACATCACAATACACCTCTCCTCTCCTAAAATAACCCTAGCACACAGGCCACTTTTCAACAGAACCTCTATTTGCTGCATGAATGTGAGTATGCAAGGCCCCCTTCACTTTCTCACCTTAGCCAGGCTCAGGGTCTTCTCTGCTTGCGGTATTAGCATCCAGATCTGACTTAGTGAAACTGGCTTATATCTACTTTTGCAAAAGGTGTGAAGCGTGCTGCAGTCACACCAACAGTTTTACAGCCTCACAAGCCAAAAAGGATAAGGCAAAAAGAACGTCATAAGCCAGAAAGAAACTATACCTTCTGAGTAGAAAGGAATGCTGATGGAAGCTGATGGTCTTGTTTCTGGGAAAGAACATTGTCTATCCATGCATGTAAATGCTTAATGTCTTCAAAATTTTCAGCCTGTTCTCCTCTGCCAATGCTTTCCTCAGTATTTTATCCCCAGTATATACCCTCTTATTTACTACGTGTTGAAGGGCAAGGGAGAAAAAAATAATAACTTTTGGAGGTTTATATCTTGCACAAAATTTTAAAAGAATGAACTTCTAGAAGAAAATCCAGCTGTTTGGAAATTCCAGTCTTTGAAAAACATGTAACTTAGGGGAAGTTCAGGTTTGCAGTACTTTGTATTTAACCATGGCATCACAAAACACTATGAAGATATATCTCTTACCTTGACCACTGTCATCCTGTCAAATAACTTGTCAGTCCAAACTGATAAAACAAAAGACAACATCGGGCTGTCCGAGTTGCTCAGGCAACATGAGAAATCTGCATCTTGTGCAGCAGGACCTAATATGTTAATAAAATAAACAGGTTCAAAAGTAGAGCAGGACTCATGACACCAGGCAAATTACAAGTGGTGTAGACACAAGCGGTGTCTACACAGTGAAATAGTGAAGAGATACCTAAACAAGCACAGACCTGCAACAGTAAGTCGAAACCTTGTAAATGAATTCCTTGCACATTTTAACAGAGTGGATCTGGACACTCATTCAGTATCACGTCTGCAGTAGGGTGTATTAAACTGTGTATAGAGCTGCAGTAGACAGATTCACTACCTCAGATGCCCATTAGCTCAAGCCTCCTCATTTCAGTGTAGACACAGGTTCGGTGATTAAACAACAATCAATTTAGACTTGCCTTCAGATACACAACTCTTGTGTCTTTTATGAAACTGTGGGGAGAATAGTAAAACAAACTATCTGAGGTGGAAGAAGATTGCTTAGATAAATAATTATAGCAACATTCACCTCTACAGCTAGGTCACTGGTTCAAAATCATTCAAATCACTTGTGACTGAAAATCATTGCTAGTTGACTCCACTCAATGAGCTTGTGCTTCAGGTCAGAGTAATAATTACTGCAGGACTAAAGTTTCCATTAGTGGCTCTGTTAGTAAGGAGAGAGAGAAAAGAAGTAGCAGCAGCCTTGCTCCTGTTAGTGCTGCTTCCCAGTCAAGGACAAGAAGAGGAAATAGTCAAAAGAAGCATGTACTGCTGAGGACTGTGTTAGCTGCCAAAACACAGTGCCATTTGAGATAGTGCAGGATATGACACCTAGGCTGCAGCCGTATCTCCAAAAGGACACAGATCTACCTGTCGCATCTTCCACTACCATGTGGGAATTACAAATCTCCTACATCATCTTGGCTCTAACACTAGATGTCTTCCTTTAGACAGCCGGGGGAAGCCCTTTCCCTTCCAGCCTGCCTCTGGCGGGTCCAAAGAGAAACTCTGGTCTCGGAAGTAGTGGAGTTATTAGTAATCTTACTAATTAAAGTCTTCCTCTGTCCCTATTTTTGTCTTTGATATGTCAACCAACAAAGTAAATACACAAATATTGAGAAATGTAAGAAACTTTGTGTGCATAACTGATGAAGTCTCTGCAGACATCCACTTGTAGATCAATTTCTCTGGAGATTCCTTATAGTCTGAATTATGCCACACTGTTTATCACCAAAAATTTGTCTGTACGTTGGTGTAGGTTCTTCTTTCCTACAGAAAACGGAAGTTTACAAAATGTATTACCATGGAAATAGACTGAAGAAGCTGAGCTAAGGAGCTGCCCTAGGAAGTGGCATCAGGCTAAGAGAGATTTACTACAGCTCTGCATGGCTGGATTTGCAGGCAGTTCTCTGGTACATGAACTATAGCATAACATGGCTGAGCTAGGATGTCAAACTCACTGCTCTGTCAGGTCAATGACAGACACGTGAGGCCAAATGAAAAAGTACAGATTAGCAAGAAAATTACTTTCATCAGGTGAAAGGAAAAGCATGGTGGAAAACAAAACCTTTAAGAGAAAAAAATGTTTCTCACGTTTTCTGAAGAAATATTGTGAAAATGCCAAATACTGATGAGGATAAATCTGGAGAGCTGTGAAGGAAGAGCAGTGCTTTAAAAAGGATGACAAATATATGAATACTGTGTAAAAGATTTATTATAGAGCATCTATCTTTCTAACATTTTCTGATAGCTTTTAAAAATACGTTTGCTTGTATGACTGGATTCTGAATCCTAAGATATTCTCACAATAACTTGAATTCATAATAGCATAGACTTGTTAATGATTTTTAAAAAAATTAGCAGATATTTTCAATTGGGTCTTTTAACATTGTAACAGCTTTCCTAATGGTTGCTAGATTAATTTGTCTGTCTCTTTCAAAATATATATCTCTTAAATATTTATCTCTCTGTCTTTAAGCAGAGTCTCTTAATTCAACATGAACTCTTGATTTCAGGAGGAGCTTCTTACAGTACATAAAGCATATGGTCTCACTTCAGCAATATACATAAAATTAGTGAAAACAAAATACTACCTAATCATTTACAAAGCATGTGGTTGTAAGAAATCTTTGCTCAGAAGCATCTTGGGACTAATCTAGCATGACAAATGCAATTTTTTTTCCTTACCCCTCTCTTATCTTTGTAAGTCACATGGCAACAGAAGGCAGAACCTCAAGACAAAGTTCATTCTCTCTGCCTCCCTCTGTCCCTCACTTATATTTCATTCGAGGTTGTCTCTTCTTCCAAGATAACAATTGCCTTCAGAGACTGGGAAATCCATTTTCAGAATTTATATTGCCTTTTGGAATTACAGAAACATATAAATCTCACCATACTGGTGGAAAAAGAAACTTCAAAGCAATATAATCACAGTATTGGAAACCTGAGCTAATTCAGGGTCTTGATCATAAGAAGGACTGTTTCTATATGAGATGGAAGAAAATGTCTGTGGGAGCATCTGTGTTTACTGCTTGGTCCACTGTTAGGAAAGGGAGCACATTTGCTAGTTCAGGCACTGAGCTCATGTGTTTTATGGTCATGGGAGAGTCATGCTAAATCCACAAGACAGCACTGGATGGAGAGAAAGAAGCTGCCTGCACCAGAGGATAGCTTGGTGAGTAGTGGTAGCGTGGCATGGGCAAGATCCTCACCCTCTTCTCTAACAGCATGAACACAGCCAAGGCAACTGCTCTGAGGGAATAATGCAGAGCTCAGCCCTAGGATTTTCCCTTAACCTCCTTCTCTGGAGAGGAATTCTGGAGAGGTGCAGCACATGGACCTAAATTCAGGCCACCTTTTCTGCACACCACGTTAAAAGGACATGCAACTCAAGTAGATCAAGCTGTGATTCACCATCAACATATGCTGGCGTGTACTAGCTGTCAAGGGTTTCAGGCTGGGAAGCAGCCTTAAAGACAGCTTTTAAATATAGATACTACTGAAACTTTTGCAGTTTTAGAAGTATAACTCCTATTTAATGTAACTCCACAACAGACTATACAGAGTGTAAAACTGTAAAAGGAAAACTGAAAATAACCTTTGACATTCTTGACATAGTGTGAAACTGATATGCAAAAATCAAAGTAAAGATGAGTCTTGATGTGAACAGTTTTAAAAGAAAAAACATTTTTACACACACACGTATTTACTAACATTTTTTACAAGTTTTCCCAAGTAAAAAGAATCCAAAAATCATGTTGCTGGGGAAACTAAAATAATGGTGTAATCTTCTGAGAAAGTGTGAAACATAGAATTAACACTGCTGAATTGAATTTAATAACACTGTGCAACATTAGACCTACTCTTAAATCAATACTTAATTTTCTCAACCATCCTAAAAATTAGTTATAGCCATTATATTTTCAGATAATGTCACCCACCCTGTGGAGGGTCAGCTTACTTAAGGAATGTTTCAACTGATCTTTTAGTGGACAGATACCAAAATATTTTCAAGAGTGTATAACCTCAGCCTCCATACGTGCTTGCTTTTATTTTTAAAATATATTGTGGAGACACACTTTATGTCCTGTAAAACAGATGGTTTTACCACTTCAGCTCAGTGGTACCTGTGAGTTATTACACCTATTATTTCTAAATCAAGACTAAACATAACCCACTTCTGGAAGGCAACAAAAATAATAATCATCAATGTGACTGCACAAAAATAAGCTTCTACAGCCACTGCTTTCCCAGAAAGCTATTTTTAAATCCAGTTTTTACTTGAAGTATCTCACAGTCACACGCAAAATTAATAAATTGGGTGCACCTTAAGATGCACTTTCACACTTGCCTTGAAAAAATAGTTGGTGAAAGGGCTTTGTTGCAGCAGCAGAGCTGCCATGCCTTGCAAGATGTGCTCCTGCCATAACAGGCAGGTATGGTGGAGAGCACAGTCAGGTACCAGGATATCAAAAGATCACATCAGGTGAGGGAGGATCAGCAGATTTACATGCAGGTTGATTGGCAGATCTGGGATCCACCAATTAACTGCATCAAATACATAGAGCCCTCAAGCTATGGAGCGTGGCAGCTTGATGCTACAGCTCAACCCTCCTTCAGCTCCAGGACTGAATGTATCCATTATGTTGCTTTGTACACAGGTGTACACCAAAGTGTTTCTTCTTTGGGCTAGTGCAGAAGCATCCTCTGTCTGGCTGCCACAGGCATGTCTCAGAGAATTTTGCTTGTACAAACCTTGGCAGTGCTGAATACACACAACATGTGCCAGCAGTGTGCCCAGGTGGCCAAGAAGGCCAATGGAATCCTGGCTTGTATCAGAAACAGTGTTGCCAGCAGGAGCAGGGAGGTGGTCATCCCTCTGTACTCAGCACTGGTGAAGCCACATCTTGAGTACTGTGTTCAGTTTTGAGCCCCTTCCTACAAGAAAGACACGTTCAGAAATGGGCAACAAAGCTGGTGAGGGGTTTGGAGCATAGGCCTTATGAGGAGTGGCTGAGAGAACTGGGTTTGTTTGTTCAGTCTGCAGACGAAGAGGCTCAGAGGAGACCTTATCGCTCTCTACAACAACCTGAAGGGAGGTTGTGGTGAGGTGGGAGTCGGCCTTTTCTCCCATGTAACTAGCAATGGGACTAGAGGGAACGGCCTCAAGTTGTGCCAGGGGAGATTCAGGTTGAATGTTAAGAAATCCTTCTTCCCCAGAAGAGTGATCAGGTACTGGAATGAGCTGCCCTGAGAGCTGGTCACCGTCCTTGGAGGCGTTCAAGAAACATTTAGATGTTGCACTAAGGGACATGGTTTAGTGGGAAATATTGGTGGTAAGTGGGTGGTTGGACAGGACAATCTTGGAGGTCTTTTCCAACCCTGGTCGTTCTATGATTGTATGATTCTATGTTTGGTGCTGTAAGGAGCAACAAATTCACTTAGTGAATAATGCTGCAAACTGATGGAAATAAGAATAGAGATTTTGGTTACGACCTGGCAGAGATAATGTTTGTAATTTTGTCTTTGTTATTAGGCTGGTAGCAACCAGCCAGCAGCAAACTCTTATGAAGATATTTCAGAAATCATGTAATAGAAAAATTCTTTTTGTATTGTACCCAATTTCTAGCAGCCAATGATTTATAGACTACCTAATAGAGATGTTTTAAGTCTGAACTTAATATCTAGTGAAAGATAAACTTATTTCATCAACCCAAAAATCAGGGATGCATCAAAATGTCACAAAGATCTTTGATGGAGCTGAATACAGAGATTACCTATTACCTACTGATCTATCCATAACTTTTAGACAGGCAGCTTTGTCACTCCTTTGCATAAGCGATAAGCTTACCCTAAAAAAAGTAATCCAAGTTTTCAACATGAAGAGATTGTTGTCCACCACTCATTTGGCAGGAAAGGAGGAGAGAAATAACAAAAGAACAGATGGTAGAAAAGATACACCAACATGTTGTATGCAACAGTGAAGACTGGAATATTGTAGGGGAAAAAAAAAAAAGTGCTTTATTTGCTTTAAAATGATAGACAAAGAAGATCTTTAGCTAAATGCATGTGACAACATAAGCTTCCAGACACAAGAAATAAAGCGGTATTATTCTGGGTGTCTTTTTACTATTGAAAATAGCTGAAAAATCCCTGGTGTGACACGACAAGGCAAGTAAGCGTCATTGTCTAGAAATGCAGCATTGAACTGGAAAAAGCATAGCTTTTATCTGCTGTTCATAGGGCACTGGTATTGCTGCTTTTGGGTTGACAAAAATTGTGAGTATCTCCAAATAAAAGTCCATAAAAGTCTTAACCTAATCATCCACAAGGGCTGTAAAACCTGCAATACTTTTTTGTCCTCAGGGCTGCTTAAAAAGCCATGACACTTCTGCCACTGGCCTGAACATATCTGTAATATAGGACTTTGTAATAACAGAGCAGCTGTGGCAGATAACATATCTAAATGTAAGATAGCACGTCTGAACTCATCCGTAGCCTTTGACTACAAGAAGTGATTTAAATTACTCATGCTACATTTACTTTTTATATACAATATTTAACAAGCAATCTTCAAGTAACCCTGTGAGTACCTGGTGATATTGCCACAACAAAATTTGGGAGCAGCGTTAGAGCCTCAGGAGACAGATATCAGTCTTGGAAATAATTATGGAGAATGTGCATTAAAGTGCATGGAAAATTCTTGAAGACTGAGACAAAGGATATCATGTGTAAATGTTCACACTCAGGTAGGTCTGGGCTGAGGAATGTTCCTCTTTCATATGCTTGGGAGGTTACCTCCAAAGGCACCTTAATGTCAACAGCAGGGAAGCCTTGGTGGAATACAGTCTTCCTTTGCTGTATTTAAGCATGGCAGCTAAGGGATTTTTCTTAAGTATTCATTGTTTGTTCAACCAAAGCACTATTTACAGAATTTATTGGAGTTTTAGGACCTTTCAGAATTAAAATAGTGATTGCTTTTTTTTCCCAGCTATACCATGCTGTCTCATATGTGAAGTAAAAGAACAATCAGTACAGCTTTGATCTTAAACATTTTAAACTTAAAACCACACAGCCTGTTCTTAAGTGTAAAGTCCTTAAGAATACTGTTCTTAAGAGTCAAGATGCAAACTGTGTAAATTATATTTGAATAAAAAGGGGATAACTATGGCAGTAGATTCCTACTGGGATTTGCAGAGTTCTCACACTAATGTTTGGAAAAGCAGTGTACAGTGCCTGAGACTCTGAATAACAGTGGTAACTTTGACTCAGGAAGAACTGAGATTGCATTCTGTTCTGCAATCAGAGAAAAAATGACTCTTTAATATGATTTAATTATATTTGAATTTGTATGTAATTCCTCTTTTACTTGTTGTCTTTACACTTCTAAGACTGGAAGCAAATATATCTGCAGAGAAGCAATTTTAAGGCACACAGTACTTACAACGCTAAGCTATTACAAGTCAATATTCTTCCCAGATAATGGGCATTAAATGTAGATTTATTATTTGAAAACATATTGCAAATTCATGTGTTCTGCAGCGGATCTGACTGGAAAAATGCAGTCTTCACCAAGAGATTGAAGAGGGCTGAATATTGTAGTTAATGTATGACCTCAGCACCATTTAAATACATAAAAAAGACAAGGAAAATTTTTATCCTTTAACACCTACGTTAAATAATGAGATAGGCAAACTGAATAGACAAACAAGAGCCTAAGTGTCTGCTGTGCTTCATTCATACAGCACACTGCTTAAGCCCAAAAACTTAAGAATATGCCAATCCAAACACAAAAGCACCTGAATGTTTTTCAGAGAAATACTGCCAGCACAAACCACAGTTTTTTATTTTGATATTTTGATGGGAATAAAATGTATCATATCTTTGAAAACAGACACTTGGTTCTCTTTATTTAAATAACTGAAAGCAGTGTACACAAACACAACATCTACCTGGACATTTTCATAATCATATTAATCATGCTGACTTTCCTTGCTGCTTTTGGTTTTAGTTCAACACATTCCTGGCAGTTTTTCTGTAGTGGAAATTAACAACTCAAGAACGTGATTATAATAAGAACTTCAAGGCATCTTCTGTTTACAGAGCAATATGCATAATTTGGACTAACAGAATTCGTTGCTGATGGCCAAAGACTTTATTAGACCAGAATACAATTATTACCAGGTTAATATACTCAATGTTTAATTAAATACTGAAATCTTAAAATACAGAAATAGGAGGAAAATTGCTTTTCTTCCTACAACTTCTTCCAGCCATGTCTTTTCATCTCCTGCTGTACTTACTCTGTGTTACACCATGCCCATTTTTCTTTATCTTCTCTTCATTTGTGTCTGGTTTCCTTTCTTTTCCACAAACTTTGGTGACAACTGAAAAGGGAGTTTAGATTTTATCTTTTACAGTGAGAAACAATTTGAAAACTCAGAACACATTAGTTTTACCAGAACATGTAGATACTAATACAAAATTGTGGTTGAGTTACTTGCATATTAATGGTAAAATTACTGTAGAGTAATAATTATGTGATTAGGAGAACTCAGGCATGGAGAGGGATAGGTCTGTCACTGATGGCAGATAAGATAAATCATCTTCACGCCAGTAAAGATACAAGGTACTTCATAGAACTAGGTCTGATGTATGCCTAATTTTTAGGAGGCCATGGTTTTGAGATGAATCCCATTCCTTCTGAATTCTTCCCTGAGCTCCATTTTCTTGTACTGTAATAAATAGTCTTGAATTCTTATGTTTCGTACAATAACACAGGCAATGAAATGCAGGTGACACAATTATGTTTAGCAGACTCATCAAGGCAGGGGAGGTATATTGGCTTAGGGAGGTGTTATCAGCCATGAAAGACCAATGTGCAATTTCAGGTGGGTGTGTATGAAGCGATGAAGCAATGTTGGACGAATGAACCTGGTGAAAGAGCTGAAAGTCAGTTGGCAAGTGTTCTCTTATTTGCTATAAGTTCACAAGCAGCACCAGAAGGATGAAGACAAATGGCCTAGCAACACAGTGGGAGGAAACTCCAAACAACGGCACCAAGAAGCTAACCATAGACAGTTCTGTCACCATGATGTTCACCAGTAGCTTTTGAGGAACAGTAATCTGATATCAAAATGAATGTAGATTCATAGTCCCTGTTCTTTCACCACAGTCTGGGCTGAGTGTATTTCCATGGGAATCAGAAATTGAGTTCCAGTCCTCCTCTCACAGAGATTCACACTTTCCAAGTTCAAAAATATTTTTGTATCCCTGGGATCCTTTGAGCTCATGCTGATATCCAGCTCACATGTCTGGCAGCCACAGAGGATTAATATCTGGCAAGATAACAGTTTGCTGCCAACAAAATCAGTAATTTGCAAAAGGAAGGAGTGCTTCATAAATGCAGTGGAAAAATACATACCAGTAGGAGTTAAGTTTCCAAATAATTTTTAGGTTTTTGCTATGTTACTATCTAAAATGCCAAGTGAGGAAGGTACTGCAAAGAAAAGTATAAAGCATATTTACAGTTACCCAGAGACCACTGTCCATATGCACACTCTGTACATTGTAGACTGCTGGGTTATTTCCAAGCTAAATAGGGAAAGACTCTGTATAATCAACAGAGTGTTACAGAGTGAAAACATGAACAAAAACAGTTACTGTAAAGCATCAAACACTGTAGAATCACATTCCATCTTACCTCCTGGGACCTATTCTCTCACCTGATAGAAATTGTTCAAACACAATTACAATATTTGAATAACACCTCATGAACAGGAATCATAGAATTATATATTGTTTTAAATTGAAAGAAACTTTAATGATCGTCCAGTCCCAACCTCATGCCATGGGCAGGGCTGCCACCCACCAGCTCAGGCTACCTACAGCTCATCCACCCTGACCTTGAACACCTCCAGGGATGGGGCATCCACAGTCTCTCTGGGCAACCCATGCCAGTGCTTCACAGCCCTCTGAATAAAGAATTTCTTCCTTATGTCTAAATTAAATCTCCCCTCTTTTAGTTTAAAGCCATTACGCCTTGTCCTATCACTACACTCCCTGATAGAGTCCCTCTCCAGTTTTCCTGTAGGACCCTTTAGGTGCTGGAAGGCTGCAATGAGGTCTTCAAGAACCATCTCTTCTCCAGGCTGAACAAGCCCAGCTCCCTCAGCCTGTCTCCATAGGAGTGGTGCTCCAGTCTTCTGAGCATCCTCATGGGCTTCCTCTGGATCCACTCCAGCAGCTCCATGTCCTTATTCTGCAGGACCCAGAGCTGAACGCAGCATTCCAGGTGAACTGAGCTAATATAAATAATGGCATCAGAACCTCCAAAAAGATATGAATTTCACCTTATGAAATTGTATCTGTAGTCTGCAAGATACATGGAAAGCGTGCAGAAACAAGCACCAAATATGATGAAGGTTCTCAGTAGGGCTGCAACAGGAAAGATCAGGAAATCAAGTTTTAGATTAATTCTACAAAAGAGGAATAGTGGAGATATAAATGAGATGGAGATGGACTTCAAAAGTGAGGCTGCTGTCACAAGAACCTTGAGTAAACAACAGATTCAAAAGCAGGGAAACTGAATCTTCAAATTTGGAAGTGATCGTGACGTTAAGTAAAAGAAAATTCTTATATAAAGACTGATCATTAAAAACGTTGGCTGAAGATCTAGCCCCTAGCCAACACAGCATATGGATAGGGTACATTTTCCTTTACTCTTCTTTGCTTTGTCTGCTTTATGTGCAGTACATCTGTAACCTGACTTGTTCTACTTCTCTTCCTCCACTTTCAGAGGACTGAAGAGCTCTCTACAATTCACATCACTCACTTTAGCCGTACATCTAGACAGGTGAGCTGTATTGTAAAACTATCTTGTCAGAAATCTTCCTAGTTACCCACAGCTGTCACACGTGTGAGCGAGCCTCTGCTTCTGTGCTGTTTCCTTTCTGAGTGAGGAGCCTTATTCTGATCAGAGACTCTTCCTTTCCACCTGACCCGGGTTCACACACACCGAGAGCTGCAATGTGCAAAACATCTTACCAATATGCAGGGGCAACAGGGGGAGAGTCACTGAATTTTTGTTCACCTGTCACTCCAATCCTACTAGTTTCCTGCTTCTCATTTTCCCTCTGGGTTTTCCACCTCTCCGGAGCCCTGCTTCTCACCCTGTGACACTGACCACATGGAGCAGCCCTGCTCAGCCATCTGCAGGAAACTTGAAGTGACACAGCAAAACTCCAGCAGGAAGCAAGGTAAAAGGCTCTCTGGTAAAAGGCAGCTGCCAAGGCACTGGGATGGTTTCTATTTTTTAGTTTCAGTACACACTTGTATTTCAAAGTCTGCTCTCTGGGTATTTGACCCACACTGGCAAGTATTCATGAAAAAAGAGAATATCAATTCTATTGTTCATAAATTCTACTTCAGCAATTCTCTGAGCTCAAGCTGAGGGCCAGCTCACGTGCCTGGCAGCCAGTGATATTTAACTTCTGGCAGTGGAGTAGTTATTTGTCTACAAAATCAATAATTTATAGGGAAAAGAGAAGCTCATAAAACTAAGAGTAAAAGAAAAATGGTGAAATCACTGAAATACGAATGCAGGAAATAAATCACGCTTTCTCCTTCTGTACTAGGATTTTTTTTTTTTGAATGTTTTTACATCCAGTGGTCAGCTTAATGGAAATAAAATACCCAGGGTATAATTCTTAGTAGCATGCAAAGTACTGAGCCCCTATCCAACTGCCTGAGCAAGCAGCTGTTCTGCAAGGTAAAAGTAGTAGATGAATAACGAAGTTTTACTGTTGAAGAATATGTTGAGGCTAAGTGATCTAATCTTTATTTTCCTTGCCTTTAGCTGACCTTGTCACTGTCTCCACAGGAGACCTCTGATTTACTCACTTTGATCTTATTTGGTTGGGTCAAACAAGTTTCTCACACAAAGATCACAGATAACAGCA
Organism: Numida meleagris; assembly: GCF_002078875.1. NCBI lineage: Eukaryota > Metazoa > Chordata > Aves > Galliformes > Numididae > Numida > Numida meleagris. The sequence goes on from NC_034409.1 coordinate 141,552,245, forward strand.
GAGCAGCTTGGTTTCAAGAAAGAAAGGCAAGGGGTCAGGAAAATGTACTCATGCCCAAGTTTCAACATGGAAAGTTCAAGCTTGTAGTGGCATCACAGACAGCTGGATTTGTGGAGCATGCATCTCTCAAGGGTACTGCGCAGATTCTTCCCATTCTGCCCTTTAGTGGAAGGATGTAGCAGAAGCTCCATGCATGAAAACTCATCCTGCTTCTTCTCTCTTTGAAAAGTTTTTTTCTCGATTTAACCAAAAATATAGCTCAGAGCTACTAGTGCTAGCAATTTAATTGATTTTCAGAGTAGAGTGTTCTCTCCGAAATTGCTTTGTTCAACAAAACATGAAATAATGTGAAAAATAAACAATTTAGCAAAGCTGCAGGCACAGAAAATACAGCACACTGTCAAATAGTGACCCAAATTTCAGACAGCATTCACCACACAAATCTGAACAGCTACCTCCAGGAGGATCCATGGTGGGAGGGGAAGGTAAATAGTTGATGGTATATACTTGGTCTACAGCTTATGTCATGCTGGGTGTCAGCGTAAAAGAGAAGAGGAGGATATGAGTAACAGAAAAAGCTAGCTTATACTTGTATTCTGTTTTCCCAGGAAGGAATTTCTTGACTCATATTTTCTCCTCATGCTGTCTTAAGACAACAAGCAATGGACAAGTTATAGTTTGAAGGTGAAGACAGTGCATGTCACATCTTACTTGAACTTGCTTTCTTTTTTTTCCAAGATGCACTACTGCAACCTACTGGAACATGTTGCGCAGAAAGGTAGTGGATGCCTTGTTCCTGGATACTTTCAAGGTCAGGCTGGACAGCGCTCTGAGCGACCTGATCTAGCTTAGGCATCCACATTCTTTGCAGGGAGTTGGTCTAGATGACCTTTAAGGGTCCCTTCCAACTCAAATGGTCCCATGATTCTATGATTCTAACCTGATAGCTGTGAAACAGTTACAGCCACCTAATGAGACAAACTGACTCTCCTAAATGCAAGAAACCCCAAATATCATTGGCTATTCAGCCAGGTGGCAGTGCTTCACAGAAACACAGTCAGCCTTCACAGCATCCTGAGTAGGTAAAGTATCACCTCCAAAGTGGGAGACTCACACCCAAATATTTGTATGCACTTGAGTATGTTCATAATGTTAGTTTCAGGCTGCAAGACCAAAATGTAGAAAGAGTCATTAGTTTGAGAGGAACTGCTTTTATGAGTACAGTGAGCAGATTTCTCTTTGTCTGAAGTATCTTTGGTCCGCAGTAAGATACCTGCAGTACCAGCAGAAGGGTAGGCACTAAACAGTATGGAAAGAAAGGCACACGACAGCTCACAGTCCAAAGAGAAAAGGAAAGGAAGTATAAAAGATGATTATACATAGAGACTTACGGCCTTGATCATGGTCTGTGTTCTGGTTTCAATTTTATGGATGTAAAAGAAGGCTATAAAACATCCATTTCTAGTTCTGGAAGTGGAAATTACTTCTTGGCAATGCAGCTCTTATGTCCACTATTCTGTCCATTAATGCACTCTTACAAAGGATAGAATCTGACAGCCATGTAGAATGTCCATGGAAAGGACTGTGACCAAAGCAATCTGTATTCTAGTCTGCACTGCAAAAAAGACCTTGTGGTTGCTTGGAATACCTAGCCCTGCTACAGCTGGTATGAATGTTGCACCAGCTCCTGACCACACCGAAGTCTTAGAGGCACAAGAATAGTACAAGTTTGTCCTCAACTCCTGATGACAGGACACGGAATCAAAATTAAAACAGAGGATAAAGTGGTACACTGCCTACGTACATCACCCAGGTGATAGCTAGTCCTGTTTTGATACTGCAGTATTCAAACTGCCTTTTATTTCCAGGGCAATATGTAAAGTTTATCCCAATTATTCATTAGAAAGGCCACTAATTACGTTAATCCTTGTGTTCCCCTTAGAAAAAGCTGATGCTAGCTATGACATTATGTACAGCAGGAGAGTTCTTAAGTTACCCAGCAAATGTCAGTGTATGAAGTAGATTTTCAGAAGTGCACAAAGCACCATTACCTTGCAGTTAACACGGTATTGTAGGAGTATGCTTTATTTCTCATATCTGAAAATACAGAAATTGCAGCTGCATGAGTCAACATAAAATATTCAAACTGTTAATGCATTAACACAAGTGTCAGTACCAGATTGCAAAGCTTAGCATAAAATTACAAATAACTAAATATGGTATACAGCATTTCTCTCCAAGCAATCAAAAACCTTGCATAATATTATAGTGCAGCTGGTTAGTAGCTCATGCAATGCAATTTAAGTCTCCTTAATGGATAAAAAGAACCTTCAAACAGTCTCTAATGAAATACCACTTTGGCCCCAACAATATCCTGAATAAATTCTCTCATAGGTTTTTTCTCCATTTCCTAGGCATGTTCATGACAATCAAAGTAATGACTTCTGTACATTAATAATATGTATTTTCACTTTTACCATACAATGTGAAAAGTGGGTGTTACTTATGTCCTTGTGTAGCTGTGCACAGTATGTTTTAGAAGGCCAAACACTGGATGGCATGTGAATATTCACAACAGCAAATGAATAGTCTACACGCTCAGAGTGGTGTAAAAGAAAGGGACAGTAGAAGTTCCTCAGCTATAGGGATTAGACAATACTAACACATTTGGCTTGTTGTGAGAAGTAATACTGCCCCAGAAACAACCTTACTCCCTGTCATGTTGAGATCCAGAACCAGAAAATTCTCATCTTCCCCTTGTAACTTCTGACATATTCAATAGCCCTGGTAATTGAATTACACTTCTAGGGCTTCCTTAGCATGCTGAGATGCCAAACCAGCTAACTACAGACAATTGAAGTCTGTAACTTGAACAGAAAAAAAAAACCATGAATAAATCAGCAGGACATTAGATAAGTAAAAAATAACAAAAATAGTGCTTTAATGCAGAAGCCAAAGTTTCAATATAAAATGTGCTCTATGATGTTTGCTAAAATAATAGGGTGGGAAGACTGTTCTCAAAACTGGACTCTGGTATGTGTTCTCATACAGAAAATAAATCACATGCATCTTGCTAGCATTTAGATGTGGAAGAACTGCCTGGAGCTATGACAGCAGCTAAATGTTTCATTCTGTGAAAAATTAATATTTTCAGCAGCAGTAACCAGCACTTTATGGAGATCAGATAGATCATTGCAATAAATACGAGGTGCAGAAGGACGGACCATATGTTTTCTTAATTTATTATTTCATCTCTTCACAGTATATACTGATGCACTGATGCTAAGACATGTAAAGCATTAAAAGAAAGAGATGTGTATCAGGGGCTGTAGAGCTTTTGTTTGGTTTTGACCATTAAGTTGTAGCAATAGGCCCAAGATTAAATTACTCGTTGCCATTTACAGGGAAATGATATGAAAACATTTCCGTTCTAGAACTGAAAAGTAAATGGTAAATTAATTGCCTTGCCAAGCCATTGTATATCCTCTTGGAGAAACATGTTGAAGACATACACTAGTTACAGAATACCCTGGAGATCAATGTGTTATGCTTAAGCAATAATGAATTTTATGCTGGCCACTGCATTACCAGTCAGTTAAGTATTTTCTTAGTTAGGCCCTTGAGCATTTAGAAGGTAATTAATGATCATGGCTGATGAGAAGATTCATTACAAGTATTATGCATTTTTCCAATATGTGTCATTATTCAGATTTGTCATAAAGCAGAACCCATTACATGAAAAAGGTTATACACTAAGGACTACGGGCTTAGGAAATAAATCCACAGCAACTGAAGCACTGAAACAGAAAATGCTGTAACACCACATTTCACAAACTCATGACAGTCCTGAGGTGGTCTGCCTATGACCAAACTCTTTAGAGGAGCTCTAATAGCAGAGCATGCTGTCCAAAAATAAGAAACAAAAAGATTAGAAATGGCAATCGAACTTAGCTCCAAGATGTGCTAAAGAGGATGATGGACTTAAGTGCCTTCAGCAATACTTTAAAAATAAATTAGAAAAAGTGCTTGAATTTATATCTTTAGAGAAGTGCTTCCATAACCCCAATCTGAGTGCATTTTACCAACTGAAGCGGTCACAATAGCAGAAACTAAATCCTGTCTACCCCACCACGCAGACTGTAACCTTGAGGACAAATTCTGTCTACCCATATTTACATAACACTAACCTGCACCCACCCTATCTCCCTTTGTAAAAACATCACTCGATCGTATTAAGCAGACAAATGACTGGGGCTCTTCCTACAAAAGCTCCAGTGCCCATCCCTGAGTTAAGACTGCCTACATCAGAAATGGGAACCATGGGCAGCAGAAAGGACAGTGTGCAACACATTTTCCTTCCTTCCCTGCCTCCTTGTTTTCCTCCTCTGAATAAGCTTTTGAATAAGCTACTCTGACTGATTTTGTATCCCAGGAACTCAAGAGGCATACTTATAGGTAACATGGTGCTATCATTCCCACATTTTGCAATGTCTTGATAGACTTCCCAAAAAAACTTCAAAAAACCTTCAAATGGTTAAAATGCTTAAAAAAAAAAAAAAAACATCCAAGAGAAGGAATAAAAACCCTATGGACGGCTGCTATTTTCTTGAAGTCAGCCTACCTCTTTGGGGAGGTGAAGGGATTACAGCCCACAAAATACTAACAGTTTGGAAAGTAATGGCTCCGATACACACAAAGCTACAGAAAACAAAGTTTGGCAATGTAACTAAAAGTCTGTTTTCAGTCAAGGGAATGACCCTTGGAGAATTACATTCATTGCTTCCTCAGCTGCTGTCATGCTGACTCCTGAAAATGTGGATCACTGTTGAAAATAACGCTGCATTGTTTGTAGATTTTGTAGAGGATTCATGAATTTAATGATAGCCACGCTGTTTTTAGCCAAATACACTGAGCTGTTAACAAAGAACAGTTAAGCTGAGAGCTGTTGTTTCCAGTTTGATGCTTCAGAAAGCAGTTATACTACAGAGGTGTTGCACAGTAAAAACCGTTCATAAGAAATCTCAGCCCAGAAAACGCGTTTGTGTTACACTCCAGTTACATCAAAAAAAGGCTGATGTGGAGCTCCTGAAAGTCATACACAGAGAAATAGCCTGATAGCCTGACTTGAAATGGATGAGATCATGAGCCCCTTTCTCTAGAGAGATGAAACCATATTCCCTTGAAAATCAAGGCATCAATCTCTGTAACCAGTCTAGATGTCTCATGTTCAGTTGATGTCATGCAGACGTAGACAAAAAAGTTATGAAGATCAATAACAACAGCAGCTATTAAGTAAATGCATGGCAAACATCTCACACAATTGCTAATAATTCTCTGAATATATTTACAAGCTGTTCTATGTTGGCTGACAGTATGCTGCCTTCCAAGAGTGCTCACTGAGATAATAGCCTTTGTTCCTACAGGCAGCATCACTGTTGTAAAATAGATCTGGACAAAGGGCCCACACACTATGCCATAAATAAGGATGAGAGGATCACTCCTGAAGCTACTCTTCAGGCTAAAATGTCCATGGAGTTGTGGAGATATGTATGAGGCATGAAAATTAAAAATAGACTCCAACTTATGTGCTTCTGCAAAGTCTGATAAACAAGTGCGAGTAGTTTCTTTTTTTACCTCTTTAATGCCATATCTCTAATGAAATTTTATATTGTACTACTAATTATCATAGAATCATAGAATGCTTTGGGTTGGAAGGGACCTGTAAGATCATCTAGTTCCAATCCCCTGCTATAGGCAGGGACACCTCCCTCTAGACCATGTTGCTCAAAGCCCCATCCAGTCTGGCCTATCATCAGCCAGTTTACATATGTTTGGGGAGTTTTTTATAGTAAAAATTACTGGTTGGTATGGGCCATTTGAAAGGTGAACGAAGTTTTAGAAGAGACCAGGGTCTAAGCAAAACACTTGAGTAATGGTTGGCACCAGGCAGGACGTGATCACTAAAAAGAAGGTTTCAGTAGAGAACCAAGATAAGCTGTTTGATCTTCTTTACATAACTGTTATGATCCTCATTATCTGTAAGGGAGTGGAAAGGTACTGCAACATTTCATATTTACTAGATTCCTCAAAAAAATCAGCATGCATGATGTCTATGTTTCAGCTTGTCTGCAGGTCTGAAGAAGATGCAATGGAATTCTCTGCTGCCCTCAGTGTCTCTCTTACCCTGACGTTTTGCTTACCCTTTGCTTCCTGAAATAATTACAGCTTTACTACATAAGAAAAAATGTTACAATTATCACAGATTCTTTGTTAGTTCTACACAACATTTAGATCTGTGTTACAGCACTGGTTTTGATCCACAAACTCCTGTCAGGGTACATGTGTAGAAGAGAGGCCTCACAGAGACCAAAATCTTTGCCATCATTTACTGTGTCAAAAGTATTTCAGTGTTGCCTTTCTGACAAGATGCATGAATAAACCTGTTATTTATATTTGCTTATGATGTTTTGGATCGATAGCTGCATTTAATGTGTGCAGTCATTACCAGCCAGATATGGGATATATTAGAGTAGATTAAAGTGACTTTAAGAAATTGCCTTGCACACAGGAATAATCGTGGGAACAGCACTGGGAAACCATTTTCTTCCATTTTAGGAAAACATGTCCTGTGTTGTATGGAAAAAGGGAAAAAATTTGAAATGGCGTAAAGCCATGCATTTAAGATATGGTTTTATTAAAACAAAGTGCATAAGATGTAGGTCATAAAAGGAATTAAAAAAAGAGATTTGTGAAAATGAATTTTGCTGTTATCTTACACCTACATGAAAAAATATATTTTAATTGATTGGATATGAAAACTTAAATTCCTCCTTTTTCCATACTTCCCTTTTAACTGTAGTATTATTTTTCTTTTATGAGGCCAAAGGTAACAGGATGAAGCTATGAAGGAAATGTTTTATCTTACACATGCTTAGGAATAAAGGTGAGAATGGGCTCCAGCCATTGCCAGAGCAATTAAGTTAAATTCCTCCTTGCAGAAAACACTGCATCCACTGACATTCATCAACATTTGCTGAACATTATGGAGACGAACCAGTGTACACGAGCACACTGATGCAGTGGATGGTGCATTTCAGCAGAGGCAACAGTGACATGAAAGACAAGCCACATTCTGGACAGTCATGCACAGCTGTCAATCTACAGAACTAAAAGTGTCTCAGTAAGCTCACCCATGCATCTTGGCTAATTGTGATGACTATATTGAAAAATAGTGTTTTGTAGCTGAGAATTTTCTCTGTCAAATCGTGTTATTGTGCTCTTTGTAGCTGCTGGAGTTCCCATGGAAATAAAAAGGAGTCATTAATTTCAGAGCAACCTACTTATTTTAAGCCAGTTGGGCAAGCTTGTATTGGCAAGGTGTCTGTGTCATGAGGAAGGCTGAACCTCTGATCCACAGTGAGGATCCTGATTTCTATAGAATTTTATGGAGACTGGAGAGAGAAAGCGCTCCTTACATAGTCCTGAATAGACCTGACATTTGCAATTCAATTGACTAAAATACTAAAAAAAATAATGTTACATTCAGTTGTTCACAAACTCTTCATTTCAGAAGTTATAGGATTAGCATGTTTCCTGATTAATATAAAAAGTCAGTAATTGAGTATTTAAGCAGACCTTCATCTGAAGTTGTAAATTCTGGGTTTCAGTGTCAGCCAGTCATGGAGATACATGCAGCATTCATCCTTCTGAGCTACCATTTCAAAGAGTCTCCTGCATCAGATTATACATGGGTCATATTTTTAAGATCTTCCTTATTGTCACAAATTATTATTTTGTAATAATTCTCATAAATGCTTCTTTTACTAGTGATAGCAAAGCACTGTAGATGTGGATGAAATTTACAATACTGTGAATGTAGGAAAGAAGACAGGGGAGGTTTTACAGAGGTAGTCACTGGGGCTTTTAGAGATGGGTGTACTTCCTGTGGAAGGGGTGAGGGGTGCAACTTCATTTTTAAGTTGTCCAACTACACATTGGACAACTTTATCTGCAACCAGCAAAGACAAGTGTAAAAATTCACTCAAAGATGGTCTGCTACCCATTAGCTGGTGACATAAATCATTGATGGTCTTTTATAACTATTTTACTTGAAAGTGAGTTAACATCTGATATCTACTGTTATAGTGGAAGGATGGAGTTGCCATTAAGGCACTGCACTGAATTCCATGTTTAAATTAACAGCTGTATCACTGACTTTCTATGTCTTGTGAACAGGTAGCCCAAGCACCATTATTTAGGAAAATGTAACCTTTTTCCCTAGTGCAGATGGAGAAAAACTTTTTAGCATAAGGTCTTGCCTAATATAAAATATAATTGATGAAATCTAATAGGATTAAATCATCTATGTTGCCCCATGTGCAAACTACAACACAGTTAAGGCTGAGGTTACATCAGGTTAGGTTGATGTTTACCAAGCATTAGCCAGGTCAAACTCAAAAATGAGACTTATGCATATAATGCAAAAAAAAAAAAGACAAGCATAGAGTTTGGCAAATGAGTGTGCATTTTAAAAAAAAGAAATGTGAAGGGAAGTATTTTAATGCCCATTCATAGCATTATATTTTAATTTATCTCACTGCAGTCATAGAATCATAGAATCACTAAGGTTGGAAAAGACCTCTAAGACCATCTGGTCCAACTGTCAAATCATCACCACCATGCCCACTAAACCACATTCCTAAATGCTACATCTACACTTTCCTTAAACATCTCCAGGGGTTTGACTCCACCTCCTCCCTGGGCAGCCTCTTCAAGCGCCTCACCACTCTTTCAGAGAAGAAATTTTTCCTAATATCCAACCTGAACCTCCCCTGGCGCAACTTGAGGCCATTATCTCTTATGCTATTAGTTATCCCCTAGTTACCTGAGACAAGTCAGAACAAGTGAAAAAAGCACGCAAGATAAGTATATATATCCATCAACTTCAAACAAAGTGTTTTATTTCCTTTTATTCTTCAGCGTATTTGTAAGGTTATTACTATTAGTCAAAATAAATTTTGTTAAATACAGTAGTGAAATATGGTTTTAGAATAAGCAACATAAAAATAGCACTTTGAAAACATCAGGACCAAATAATTTAATAATTCAGAAAGAATAACGTTTTCACAAATGCTTTCAATCAAATAAATTGCATTTCTCTGCAAAAATACTGTTCACCTAAGAAATGCCCTCTCCCTGCACTCTTCAGCAGATTTATGCCAGGCTGCAAAGAGAAAGCTCTGCTGAGCCTCAAGTGGCATAGCAGGTGACATCAGAATCCCTATGAGTTTTCCTCTCAGTGAAGAGGGGACAGTGAGGCAACTGAGTTCTAGAGAGGCCCTGTGGTGGAGGATCAACTTAGCATAAGCTGTCCCTGTCCTTGGACTTCTAACATACTCGTGTATGCACACTGATGTATATGAACACGTGTGTGTTTGCACACACACAAATGTATTTATACAAAACACTCTCATACTTGCACACATATGAGTGCTATTGCTTTATCTATACATGCACGAAAGAAGAATGTATTGCCAGGAAACCTAGTGATATCTGAGAATAAAGTCCCATGTACGATGAATAGACAAAGCAGAAGTGTGAGTTTCCATGGTAAATTACATTAATGAAAAATGCTTCATTTCTGAATTGTACCACAAGAGAGCAATTGTAGTGGAAGTAACAATGAGATATGTAGGTGATAATATTCTTCTTCCTCTGTGTAGAAGAATGGGAGGAACGTATCCCTGTTGTGCAGTAAATGCCAATAGGTGCAGCCAAAGTGTTTATTGTTCTGAAGCCCTCAGGAAATTTGGGTAAAAAATAAAGCCAATTTTTCTATTGGATCATTCAGTGAAATGAATGTTGGTTATAACACAGAAATGAAGCAATGCAAAGCCATTTTAAATTTAAATATATTTTCGCAAGTAGAGCAAGGCCTGCCACATTATTCTCTCAGTAGGGTGTGTGCTGCTGTATCAGTTAGCATCTGTTCTTTGCAATTCCTCCAGTCAGAATACAATGATTTAGTAAATATGCAAAAAGCTGTACTTCTGCAAATTATCATTTTTCCTGAGGTGTTTGTTTCTAGTTCGTATACAGTAGATGGCACTGGTGGAATAAGAAGTCATGATACAAGGCAACCTGTAGAAGATCTACAGCCTACAGCACTTCCACCATCTTTCAGTCAAGACAAACCACTACCTAATTTTCCTGCTCTCTCACTTTCTTTTGAACAGAACCCAAAGGAGCTGTAAGAATGTGACAATTTTTGTTTTCCTTGTTCACAGAACTACAGAATGTTTGAGGTTGGAAGGGACCTCTGGAGATCATCTAGTCCAGTGCTCCTAAGAGCAAGGTCAGTTAGGACAGGTTGCTCAGCACTGTGTCAGTCAGATTTTGAATGTCTGCAAGGGTGGAGACTCCACAACCTTCCTGAGCAAACTATTCCTGTGTTTTCTTATATTTGAATGGAAATGTCTCTATTTTAATTCATGCACTTTATCTCTGTATTGTCACTGGGCACCACTGAAATGAGCCTGGCTTTGTCGCTGCACAGTTCCTGGTCTCTCAGCCACTCCTTCACATGTAAATGCTCCAATCTCACTAATACTAAAAAGGGAAGGATCACTTCCCTAGATACGCTGGCAGTGTTTTTCTTAATGCATTCCCAGAGGCTTTTGGCCTTTGCTACAAGGACATATTGCTACCTTGTGTTTGATTTATTGTCTAGCAGGACCAACAGGTCCTTTTCTGCAAAACTGCTTTTCAGCCAATCAACTCACTGTCTGCACTGGTGCACGGGGAATGTATAGGACATTGCATTTGAATTTGTTGAACTTCATGAGATTTCTCTTTGCCCGTTTCTCCAGCCTATCGAGATCTCTCTGAATGTTAGTACAACTGTCAAGTCCAACAACAAATCTTCCCCTTTTTCTGTCATCTGCAAATTTGTCGAGGCTTCTCTCTGACTCACTACTCAGACCATTAATGAAGATGCTAAACAGTATTGGCACCAGTATTGGTGGTGGCACACTATTGGCCTTGAGGTAGACTTTGTGCTGCAGACCATAGGACTTGGAGACTGGCATTTAAGCCACGTTTCAGGCCACCTTATTATAGAGGGCATTGTCCAAACACTGACAGGCATGGAGCATGAAGTACCTCTCTAGGAAGACTGTTCCCGTGTCTGAACTGCACACAATATTCAAGGTGAAGCTGCACCAGTGCTAAATGTAGTGGAAGAATCACCTCTTTTGGTTGTCTGGCTATGCTGTGTTTATTGCAGTCCAAAATACAATTGGCCCTTTGGCTGACAGGGCGCACTGCTGGCTCACGTTGAGTTGCTGTCAACCAGCATCCTCAGGTCCTTTTCTGCTGAGCAGCTCTCCAGCCACTCATCTCCCAGTCTGTACTTGTGTTCAGTACTGGAGACTTCCTGGATTACTTGCCCACTGCTGTGGTGCCCTCCCAGCACCACAGTTAGGTAATATAAATCATACCTTCCTTCTGAACTAATGTGCTAATGTAGACCCTCCCCCCTAGCTTAGATGATACATCTGAAAATGAAGAAATAATTATTTGTTTCTTCATATTTCTCATTTCATCACACAAGAAGCACAAAATAGTTACCAGAGGGACTCCAGAGGAGCATTCAGATATTTTTACACTACTGACAGATTGCTTGGACAATCATATGTAGTTGAAAGAAATGTGAGGAATGTTTTCAGAGGAACCTCCTACTGCAGCGTCAGGATGGTTGTGATTTTTCAGGCAAGCAGGTCAGCTTGCTTAAGACGACATTCATTTTGGTGTCATTGCTCCTATAATGGCTACCACTGGCCAAATGTTACAAAGACAATGCTACAAAAATCAAGGAAAAGTCCTTTGATTGAAGTCTAAGCTGACTACTGAGTAAAAAAAAAAAAAAAGTCCAATGCCCTGACAAGGCTATAGTCATTTAAGTTATAGAAATAGAAGGAAGAACATGGATGAATAATTCCCAGTAAATTCACTCTGAAGTCAGAAGGCCCTCTTTGATGTAAACAAAGAAGGCCAGAGATCTCAAATTTGATTGAATTTAATTCATTCATTGAAAACTGTTACTCTAGGAGACAAGGTAAATTCCCAGAACTGTAATTCCCAGTGGCTGTGAGATTAGCCACTGCTGTACTCACTCTGGGCATAAAATTCTAGTTCTGCATTTTCTAGCTTTTATTAACATTTCAAATATTACAGCCCAACAGATTTGTTTTTATTCCAGTTTTAGCTATAATAGTGGTGTTAAAAAAGTGAAGCCGAATGGAACCTTTTACTTCTAAGTAGACTTTAAAAGCATTTTGATAGAAGAAGATCTTAAACAAGTTACAGCTTTCTATTCTGACTCACCATGCGTGAATAAAAGAACAGAGCCAGAGAGATTTCACAGCTACTCGGATAAAACGTGGTTGTGATTGTCAAGTGTGGTTAAGAGTGAGAAGTTGTACAATCAGCCTAGGAAAGGGCAAAAAAAAACTCATTAAATTCCTGTCAGAGTAAGGCACTCTTCTGTACCAGAGGACAGCTGGTAACTCTAATATTTATGCCAATACTTCAACTTTTTTTTACCTTTCACCATACATGAGCCACACCAGCTTGGAATAATTTCCATTCAGCTTCGCACAGGATGCACAACTGGCAGATTTGGGAAATCATTCTTGACTTTCATCCTCCACTGGACTTTGGGCTAGCACACTCTCACCTTCCGGTGTGTTATATGTCACTGTGTTGAGCAAAAAAGTGGGTAACCTGTTGGCTTCCCTTATACTCTGATGCCAAGTAATACATGTATGATTTCCACAAACACCGTTTTGGCAGTTACTTCATGAGCATCTGCTGCCCACAGCCAGGGACAGCCTGGCTTCCCCTGCAGTTGATGGTTGCAACAGGCAGCTCGTGTCTTCACCTTCTTCTGAAACTTCAGCTCCCTTTTCCAGCTTGAGGTCTATAGTTTAGGGCAGTTTATAGCAACTACCACAGACAAGGTGACAGCAGAGCAGCTGTGGTCAGTGTAGCAGTGTAAAATGAAAAAATGAGGTTTCACTGACATTCTCCAATGCTTCAATCTATTTTCCTGGAAAGAGCTCAAATTTTCAGAATCTATGGGACAAGCTGGTTTTGCAAAAGGCCTGATAGGAGAAACAAAGTATGTCAAAAATTTTACCTAAGCCTTGCTGAAAAGCTGATGAGTTGTGAGAAGGAAAGAAAATGGAAAATGACAATGGAGGAAAAAACAAAAGGAATTTAACTGGACTTGTATTATAACACAAATTGTGGCTAGCATCTCTGAATTCTGGTGTAACAATGTGTGGAATTATGTGGGGTTAAAAGGAACAAGAAATTGTCATTAAATATAATCTATTCAGATTCTCAGGGTGATAGCTGGCCACCATCCAAGGCATTCACACAGAGCTACAGAGTCCCCTCCTCCTCACAACCAAAAGACACAGTAGGAATGTTTGGTGATACAGATGAGAAGTGAGCAAAAGCAGGAAAATAGCTTGAGGTATTCTAAATTCGTCTTCAATATATGTACCCAACAGAGATGAGCATGAATCATCAGTCAGAACGCCACATAAATGATCATCCTCTCCATGCTGATTTTGTTTCATTTGCTTTTAAATTTGTTGAAGAATTGTTTGGTTTTGTTTTATTTCAAACACCAGAGCCACAGTCATCTGTAAGCTCACTTCTTGGGTTACATTCAGCCTTTGCAGTTCTCTGAAATGCAAGCCATAGGAAGAAAGTCGTTCTTTGTTCACACTCATAAATCATCATACAACAAAATCATTGCCTGCAGGTGACTGATTGAAAAAAACTAGTTCTGACACTGAAAAGGTTATGAAAAAGAATAGGGTACTAAAAGGTTCTGCTTAAAAAAACAGAGCCTGATGTCGAAAAAAAGAAGGTTAGCTTCCTCCCAATTAACTTCTGGGGCACAGTACTCTAGCTCATCAGTTTGAATCTGATGCTTCCTGTCAACACTTTCTAAAGTAAAATAGGATTCACCTCTTCTGATGTGAGGAAGGAGAGTTTTTCAAAGGAGCTGAGATTCAGATGTCTGCACTTTTTCCTCAGTGCAGCATACAGAGTAGGATGCCACATCTGAGTACTGCAGACTGTTCACCATTTGCTGTTAGCTGGACTCACACCAGGACTGAGCTTCTGGTTATTGGACCCCTGCATTTCAGAAGTGTTGGGACATCCTGAGATCTTATTTCTCTTAAGCACTGCAATATTCAACACTCCATCACCTAACCACAAAATTTACAAGTGAATTCCAACATGCTGCAGTCCATATGCCATGAATGGAAAAGGAATGTAGACTGTAGGAGCTTTGCAACAACTTTTCCACTGAGTGAAGCAACATTTGAGCTGTACAGTGAGGAAAGCCAAGTGAAGAATGGGAAATTTTGCAGAGCTTATGTTCTGGATGCAGGAGTATGATCTGATATGAAATGGATTCAGAGACAAAGAACATCTTCTGCATTGAAGTGCCTAGCTTACATTCATGGAATATCTTACATATAAAATCTGCATCTTAGTGACTGTTGGTGTCCATTTATGCCCAGTGGAGAGAAATAAGCTTTCCTAGAAATATTAATTTAGCTGTTTTTAAGAATCTGTCTTGAGATGAAACATAGCAGATGACCTTATATAGATGATCTTATAGGTTTCTTAAGGCAGTTTCTAGACAATTATTCAGATAGGGACTTCTGTATTGTAGAGCCTGCATTTCAACAGATGACTATCATTGATTTTTCAGTTTGAAAAGATGGCACTTGAATTTCATTCTTCCCACCACCAACAGGTTTGAAACTGCTTGTTAGCAGAAGGGATCTTTAACTCCTCACTTCTTATGACAGGTGGGCCACTTTTCAAGCAAGAAGAAAGGAGTGACCAAGTGGCAATGCCACTCAGCAGCAATCACAGCCAGCTGGGTTCCTCTCAGCACTTCCATGAGTGAAGCAATCATGTTTAAAAAAACAGCAACAAAACTTAAAGCCAGATCTAGGTCCCCTCTTTCTTCAGCAAAGACCAGAGGTGTGTCTCTTGATGGGCTTCTAGCATACTCATTGAGTCCTGCATTCTCTGCTGCTCACAGAGAATGAAGTCTCCTTCTGATACCCAGATGGTTACGTTCTACTCTGGTTAGGCTACATACCTCCCAGGCACACAAGCAATTCTGCCACTGTACAGAAATAAGGTTTTTCTATCCTGCCTCTATATAATGATTTTAAATATGGTGATACTGATTGTTAATACATTAGGTACAGCTAGAAAGTATTTAGAAGGACTACAGTCTTCAAGGAACTTAGACTGCAATTCCAGCCCAGGCATTACTGAGACTGGGTAAAGACACTCAGGCAGTGGGTGAGTTCCTAAGTGTTCAGTTCAACCACAGTGGAAGTACTTTTATATGCAGAATACTAACTTTAGGCACATAAATCATTTTCAGTTGAAAACTGAAGGATTTCTTGCTTTTCAGGCCAGCAGGTAATTGAACAGGTTTGTGGTGTTTTTTTGTAACGTTTCTATTAAGATCAGACATTAATGATTTTTGAAAATGGAGGTTCTTCCCTCAGTGCCATATTTATACTTCATTGTTTCATCTCATTCCCATTATTCTTTCCTTAAGGTTATCTAATTTTTGCCGTATGACATCCAAATTCTCTTCTCTACACTGGATATTATTAGTTCAATTCTATTTCTCATGCTGAAGTTGCTAAAGAAAATACTAAAATCCACTCCAAGATTAATCCATGAAGAATATTTTTAGTAATCTCTTTCAATCTATTACTTTTTTAAAAAAATTGTCCATTGTCTTCTTTACTTTAAACTGTTCCCTAACTACCTGAAAATTTGCACATCTCTCTGATCAATGAGCACTTTCCTATTGGCATTATTTCAGATGTGTTATTCGAAAATTAGTCTGTCCCAGTGGAATTACTCCCATTTTACTTCAGCATCTTTTAGTGGTCATTTACAGCTGAGCCACTCACCCCTGGCTAACTTTGCAGTCAATGGAGAGAAATAAGCACTTGTAGGTGTGATTCATCTGATTTGTTTTAGACATTGACTTTAGGATAGGATGAATCATACCCTAAAATTAACTATTTTTTGGCACAGCTAAAAAGGGAGCCTGGGGTGACTAGTTCAGAAATAGGTGTTTCTAGAGCAGAAAAATGCTTTTGGTTAGATTAACCCCATCATCCATAACCAAATAAATTAGATCTTTCATAAATCTCTTCTTTATAAAATCCTTTATCCAAAAAATGAATCTAGCCATTCTGGCATAAACATCCCTTGGCCAAACATGTTTGCATTTTTTCCAATTTTCTGTTACCTTTATGCCATAAATTATTCTTTCCATACTAGACCAGTAAGTGTGTTGTTGTTCAGAACTTTCACCCTTAGTAAAATAACCTCCTGTATTTTACTCCTATCTGCAAAGTAATTCTTTCTACCTTCTATGCATTCATTCTGATCTTATTAATTTTTATTCTGTATTATATGTTTATTTTATATATAATTATGTACTGTTTAATATATAGTTTTACTAATCTTCCTGTCTTTGCCCTTATTTCTCCCATCTCCCACTAAGCTGCTGGATATTTTTAAAGTTAAACCCAACCAATGGCATAAGTTTGGAACACAAGAAGTTCCTTACTAAATAAGCTTTGAAGGGATACATCATTCATATATAACTCATCAGTTGTGTGTCTTTAGAATCAAAATTAAAATAACCAGTACAGGCAATAAGCACAGCTAAACATTAATTTTAGGTTCAGCATGTGGCAGCAGTTATCAAAATCCGTAAACATGAAAAAAGGAGGATGGAAAATTACTCAGTAGTACATGACCCCAGAGCAGTGAGCAATCTTCTCTTCCTGACTCCTCTTCGATACGAAGTCTCTTTGCAAAATGACACACTAGAGCATCTCTCTGCTGCTTACTAAATTACTTTCAAATTGACTTTATTAATATCGAATAGGAGCATATTGTGTCATTATTAACAACCCATTATGAATGTGTAAATATCACTAGATTGCCATATTTATTGGAATAATAAACCGTGAACATTTAGCATAACATTAAAATCATTAATACAAGACAGTAGCTGGGTGTTTTTTTCATACTCTAAGCAGACAAGAAGCATGCATAATGCATACTTTGCAGCTGGGAACAGCAGCCTAGATTGCAGAAAGATGTCTTAAATGTGTTTTTGTTAACAACAGAAACAGATCTTTCAGCTGATCTAAAGTAATTGCTGAGAGAAAAGCTGAAGAGGCTATCATCATGAAATGTAATGGTAAATGGACAATCATGACAGAAAATGTCCTAAGAAACAGTTTTCCTCTGTATTTGATTCATATTCACTGAGGATCTGATTCAAACCTCATTTGAAAGACAGCTGAAAGGCTCCTGCTGAAGCCAGTGGATCTTGGACCATTGCTGGAGTGGAAGGATAAGATTGCTGAAATTATCCACAGGGGTTCAGTCTTGATATGAAAAGTAAATGTCCAAGATCATGTTTGCAGCTGGTGCTAAAATGAGAGATGAGATTGAACTATGACTCTCATTTAGATGTGGAGATCTTTTGAATAATTTTCCCTGTTCAATCTCTCTCAATGGTCCTCCGGGCTTTGGGTCTCTACTTTGATCCAAAAGCACTTCAGAAATGGACAGCCGGTGTGAAGTGCATTCTTTGAAGGTTTCTGTAAACCCACCAATAATCTTAATACATGTATCAAACCCTAATACATTAAATACTACATGTTAAAAAATATGAGTAGCATTTTAAGAGTAAATGGGTAAAAGTTGCATAAAGGAAATCAGATGACCAGAAAACACTGGTGGTAAGAATGCTCATATCCAAGAAATGTGTCAAGGCCTCCTATGAGCAAAAACAAAGAAAACTCATTCAAAAATATAACTCTTGCTTCATGTAAGAGTGAGATTGTTTTATATTATCAATAGATTCACAATGTCTACCTTATATAGAGTAATATAATTTAGTATTGCATATTAAACTAATTTTATAAAATATTAAAAGAAGAATAATGCTCTGCAGCAGTACTTCACTGTTACTGAATCAGTGTTCATGCTGTGTCTCCCATCTACAGACTCCTCCAAACCCTTCTGTAAAATGTTTTATCTTTAAACTTTGGAAAATTAACTAAGAATTCTTCTTCAGTACGATAGTGAACTAATAATAACATGCTGGATAAATATACATTCTGAATGCTAACTTTTGTTCTCTCCTTTTCACTTGTTTTCTCTGTTATTATTGTCATAATTACAGTTAAGGCACCTCATATTACTGAAGATATGAATTCTTAATGTGCTATCTGTATTGCATTAATCTTTACATTCTCCTGTGTATTTAAGATTTTAACTATTAATACTAAGTTACTCCATTACACTGAGAAGCTTGTGCAGGGGGCTGGCTCCTGGAACTTTTTTTGTCTGGGTGGATTGCATGCCTGAGAACTGACATGTGATTCCTAGTGTCAAAGGAGACCAACAGACAATGTCAGGTTAGGATTCAGCAGCTATTAATAGGAGTCTCTAAAATAAGTCCTACAATTTGGGATCTAGACATGTCTGTTTTTCTCCCACTTGCCTGTAAGGAAGCCTGGAATGAGTAGTTTGTTGTAAATAAAGAGCTGTGTACTTTCAGTTTGATTGAACTCCATTTCAAGTGAAGGAAATTTACTGCTGTCTGTTATCTGATGGTCTTTTGGAAGGGGTGATATAAATGCCATTCAAAACTCTACTCCATATCTTCAGGAGCAATTCTGTCAGAGAAGAAAAGGAATGAACAGGATGCTTTGTGCACTGCAAGATTCTGCAGTTCTACCAATAGGTAACTACCATTATTTCTAGAATGACATTGCTTGCCTTGAGAAATAGTAAATTATGAGATGAGCAGAACACTTTTAAGAAGGAACTTTCCAAGGGGGTGCAATCTTTGCTAAGTTAAGGCACGTTAAAAGAGGTACTCACTCTACACAGTCTGTCTAGAGTCTGTCTCTTGAGCTTGAGAGCAAGAATGAAAGCAATATCAGAGAGCTGACTGTGAGATGAAGAGTTTGTGTGGTGGTTAAACAAAACAACTGTTTTGTCTGTAATGCTGTGTAAGGAGAACACTCCTGAGCATGGTATATTCTGTCTCCCATCCATTTCCTGTACATGTAATAGCTTCCTGGTTCCATGTGGCCCTTTTCAGGACAGATATCCCCTGCCCAGGTATGCTTATCAAGCAAATGTTTGAAAAAATGTAGCCTTCTGAATGATCTGAAGGGCACGTACATCTGAGCTCACACTGACAGAACAGTTTGCATGACGCACAAACTCAGTTTTGAACGTCTGCCTTCAAGTCACTGGTTTGCCCTCAGCACACCACATAGACATATTTAGATGTGCTCTTGGAAACAAACAGCTCTTGGAAATTCTAAGACCCGGCAGTGTTCACACAGCAAAGAGAAAATTCCTAGCCTTTTTAGGAGTTTGGTCAAGTAAATGATTGTGACACAGAGCTTTAGCTCTAAAGCAGGCCCAAACTTAAAGGAGGGCAACCACAAACTTGCAGCTTAATCTCCTTTGTAAGCTTAAAAACATTTAGCAGTATCACTTGCTTAGCATCATGCTATATGCTTGAGAGTCAGCAACATAAATGTATTTGAACATTCATTGAGAAGACAAAGTGTGGTACACTGTGTGTTTTATTCTACCTACAGACTGTAACAAACAAAACTTTCATGAATGTTTGTCTTTTTCTTTATAGCTGTAAAACTGACTTCGCTTGCATTCAGCCTCTGTTAGTGGATGCACCAAATGCAATAGGAGATACTCTGCCTCCTGGGCAGTTTTTATATGCAGTTTTTGCTAATTTTGATCCCCATACCAAGCTGGAGGAAACCCCGTTCTATTTACAAGAGCAAATAAAATTCTGCTGTTAAATTGGCATGACCTTCCAACACTTCTGTAGCCATGTCCATACAGAGGAAAAGAAGCCTCTTACCAGGATACATAGACAAGACTTTTGCTGCAGATGCTTACAGAGCACATACCGAATACCAAAATCCATTTTGTAGTAAGCTGTCTTGTTTTAGTAACCTACGGAAGGTAAAGGTGCCTTATTGTTTAGCATTACATCTTCAGAAGTCGCCACAGATCATTTGCTTCTTGCTTGCTACTTCCCATAATATAACCACCCTTATGGCAGCAAATGAGGAATCTGGTGTTCCAGGTGCTCTAGGCACAGTATCTTCTAGCAAAGAGTTAGTCTGGGCTCACTGCAGAGGGGTTTGATGATATATCTGTGATGGGTCTCACGCAGTGCTATTGAAGAGAACTGAAGAAAAGCAATGCATATCAGCGTGAAGGACACAGGCAGGCACTTAACTCAAAAGGTAGTAGAAATACAGCTGTAAATACAATTTTACCTAACTATGCTCCTTGCCACCACCTAGTGGGAGGCTGGACATTTTGTTTGTCCCTATAAGTTACTGGGTTATCCGCTAGGAGAAGCCACAAAAATGCTTTGCATATGTATTATAGTTAAATGCATTTGTCAAAAATAGAGTCACTGTTAGCTGGCTCAATTATGTCAATATCTGTGACATTTATTCATCATAAATACGCTGCTAAAAGTTAGATGTGACATCTGTATGCTCTGTGTTTAGTTTATCAAGATGTCTTTGAAAACATGGACCTACTGAAAGCCCATAGGAATGTATACATTCATCTGTTTTCAGATGGAGCAGGATTTGCTTCAACTTTGCCTTTTATTTTATAGCATGTTGCGTATACACCAAACGTACACATGTGTATGGAGATAGAGGGGCTGGGAATGGAGAAAGATATAAGCCAACTCATGATGTCTTACTCAAATTTAGTTCAGAACTCCTGGCTCTTCGTACGTTTATACATGGTTTCCCTACAGCCCTTCAAGACTTATACTAACTGAAAGTTTAGCAAGACAGAACAATAATGGATGCAGTCTTAAGAATACATTTACTGTGAAACTGATTTTAACAGCCACTATCCCATTACACCGAAAAGCACTATTTCTACTGCAGAAGATTTTCATCTGGGTCTGGCAATACAGAAGAAATCACCTGTACCAAATCCTGTCCTCCCTAAATCCCAGTCAGTGGTGTGATTGGCATTGACTTCTGAAAGAGCCACAGAACTACACTCTTGCAATGAAGAACAAGCTTAGAATCTCTGATGTCTAAATGTCAAAGCCACAAAAACTGCAATACATGATATGAATACTGCAGAAAAAAAAAACAACAAGGTCAATGCTCAAACATAATTTAGTTATCAAGAGACGGTTAAAACACTGCTTTTATTCCTCTTCAAGATGTTTCCAGAGATCATATTTTGAGCAATCATTACAGTCCCTCGCTCCTTTATTTAAGTACATAGATATATAAACATGTATACATGTGTGTGCAAGTGTGTGTATAAATATGTCTATATATATGGACATACACATTTAAACATCATCTGCTGTCACCTGCTTTTCCTTTTAAGCACTCTGAACTGCTTGCTGTAAATTACACACCTGGAGTACTGTTCCACTCTGATAAGCTGTGCTCTCTCCACTTTTTCTCAGCATTGTGGAAGAGGTACAGGTAAGGATTACTCTGTTCGTGCCATGCATTAATATATCTCCGTACCAACAAATTGTGATTATTTTCCAATGTTATTTTTATGTGCGTGATCTTTACTGATCTGGGATTTTGCTTGAGTAACATGGGGCTGAGTCAGAACAATAAACCTGATGCAGAAAATAGAAAGCTGGATTCAGCAACTGGAACATTGTTTTCATTATCAGTTGTTTTATCTTTCCTGTAGTCCCTAAGCACAAAATCCAAGAGGTGTTTTCAAATAAACCTTATAGCAACAAGCTTATAAAAAAATGGTAATTGTCACCCTTCTCTATGGCATACTCACATCAGAGCGGTAATTACCTTTAAGGGATAAAAGGAAGACGGTAAATCTGCATTTAAATAGTATATTTAAATACTGCTTAAATCTCCCAAATCTGAGCACATATTCCTTACTCATCCTCATTCAATCTGATAAGGATTTTCTCAAGTATTCCAATTGACCTTGATAGTCTTTCTCCAGTGAGTACATACCATCACCAGCTTAAGTGGCCCTTAGGGACCTCATACAAGAATACTTCTTTTCTTGCTAACTTATGACTTAATTGCTAGCAACACACACTGTAAAACAATACTGAATTAATTTACAGAAATTAGGATTTTAGTTGTTTAGGAACAAAAAAAAAAAAAAAATGCAGTCACATAATATCCACTACAGTTTTTAATAGACAAAAGCAAGGTCTCCTGCTTCCAAAACCTGAGAATCTTCAACAACAAAGATGTAGTTGGTGTACACACCTAAAGACACTGGAAGTTTGGATGCTCTAGATTTTCCTTGAACCAAAACTTGTGTGAGGTGACAGTGAGAGCCTTGAGAAGAGCCTAGAATGATTAACTGGCACATAATTCTAGAAGCCTAATAAATGTAGTTCCATTAGTCTCTATATAGGGAGCAAAAGGAAAGATAGGCATTATGACAACCTTTCCTACATGTTTCTTTTTTCATTTCTCATTATACAATCAAGATCGTAATTTTCAAGGAGTAATGCTGTACTGATAAAAATGAAGCTGAGATCGGAGAGTTTACTGCTTATCTTTTGGTTGACGTAATGCTGTGCAAAGTTAGTGCATGTGAATGTTGCCAGGTTCGTTGCACAAGAAAAGGAAACCCCTTTTTCAACATTATTGAGTGTACAAGAGCATGGGAAAACACTGGCATAACTATATTGATATGTTTTGACCCTATACAGCCTTAGCAATCTTTTTCTATCTATCATCCAGGAGAATCATGTCGTGCAGCATTCTAAAGATGATTTTAGAATTTTTTTTCTCAAAGTTGTTCGTTTTCCTTTCCAGGATGGATAAGTATTTTTAAACAAATTTTATCTTGTATGATCAGACTTCAGCTTAATATTTAAAGGATTTGGAACTGACTATGATGCAGCATTCCAGAACAAGATTTGGTGAACCTAAGTACAAAACAATGGTTCATAAAGGAATTGTAAAAACAATGGCATGAGCATAAGTGATATGCACCAAAAAAAAAAGCTGTTATTGCAGTTGAGAGCTATTAATCTTCTGCCTTATATTTAGGGAGCCATAACTGCACTAAAGCAAATATTTAAAAATTCATACTAGAGAACATCCTGGGATAATATAATTGCAATTATTGTCCGTTGTAATTATTGCCTTAGGTCTTAATTTTTAATTCTTACCTTGTACTTTTTCCCTTTCCATTCTGCTAAATAGAGGAGATGTCATTCTCATTCGTATTTCAGTATACCATTTGTTGACTACCGCCTAGGATTTCAGATACGATATGAAAATAAAATACACTATTTATATATTTTACTGTTTATATATTTTAAATATATATATACACGATTTGGAGTTCCATTATCAGTTCTCACTAAACCCAGAATTTAGGAAGAGTCATAAAGCTGAACAACTGTGTTAATATTTTTCGTATATTTCAAACAGGTTTAGCAGTCTTTTATCAATCAAACACTTTCTCTGAATTTATTTCTGTTGTTAGTGAGCATCATGATAGCCTTTTAAACTCTTTTCAGGTTAATTTGCTCCTTCAGAATTGTTTGTTCATTAATGCTGCACAGCCATATTTTCAGACATCTCTCTATTGTTTTATACCAAGAGATAATTTAACCAAGAAGTCTAGGATTGCATCCTTTTGACACACCAGACAGTTTACATTTGAGCTCAGGGACGTGGCATTACCAAGGCTTGATCCTGTGAAATACAGCAAACTTTCACACAGACAGCTGATATCTTGGAAAATGTTTTCAAAACCAACTGCATTTGGGGAAAATAAAAATGCTTTAGAAGATAACATGAATGTCTGTAGATACTAGCTAGGGCTACAGTTCTGATCTTCCTTACTGAAATGTTGATTTTCTTTTATACAGTTGTTACCAATGCAGTCAGTAGACAGTAATGCACTTGGCGCCTGTCAGAAATGAGACCTCAGAAGATAAAGAAAAAGCATATATATGCTTAAAAAGCACATTGATGGTCAAGGGTTCTTTAAAGCTACTTATATCTCTACTAAAAACAACTTATGATGCCCAGACTATGGTAGAACATGGAGGCCGCTCTATCTGTGAGAAATATCCTTTAAGTTTTTTACTTGCTTGGAAAGGAGTAAATACAAAAGAAATTAGTAGAAATGTCCTTTCCCCAAGATGCAGTCAAGGAATCTCTTATGTCTACGTATTCTGCCTGAAGGTTTCTACAGCAGGTTCAAAGGGACAACCTCACTGAAAATCTCTCTATATTTACCGCAGGGAGTGGGACTAGAGTGTATTTTCTCATATTTTTACTTTGAGCCTGCAAGCTGAAGTTATTTCTTTTTCCTTCTTCTTGTCTTTTTGTCTTTTTTTTTAACATTAATTAAACTATCTTTGATGTTTAAAAAAAAAAAAAGAGTATGAAAGAAAAGAATGGTAGTAACATTTTTTTTTTCTCTTTCCTCTGAAGTTAATCTAACTGAATAATTGCAAGTGATGATTATTATTCCGCAGATCTTGATTTGTAATGCACTGAGCCATCTATCTTTTGCTTCAGATACAAGAAGAACTTGCTATGGGTAAGCTAACATATGATCCTGTGGGGCACCAACTCTTCTGCTGTCACCACTTGCACGCTGTTCTGCCGTACCCTGGGGTAGATGCAAGCAAGTTTACCCTTCAGTGAAGTTATTTTCCCTTTATTATCCTGTTGTAGAATCTATCACAGCCCAACAATTCCACAATTGATTTGCTGGCAGCTGAGCCCTGGGGCTTGGAATGTAAATAAGACTCAGAATAAAAGTGATGTGCACTGCAGCAGTTGACAGTGAGTGCAGGTACTTCATCAATTGACCTGATTTCTGGAAAATGTGCTTGCAACCTTGAAACTTGCTTGCAATTACAATCTTTACAATAAAATATTAGTCTCCATGGTAATGAGAAGTGCCTTCCTAACATATTTAGAAAAAAAAATGAGGAGATGACAATATCTCTGAGGAAAATGAAATTTTCAGTATCATTTCACAGTTGGACAGCTTCCTGCAGACTTGTCAACAGATTAGTAGCTTTCTGCCCATCTTATACATGGAAAAACTGAGTAATTAATAACCCTCAGGCCTTCCTTGCAAGAAGGAGATTTAATGAGCTCTATAGCAGTATCGGAGCAGAAGGGCACATAAATGGTTTTTTCATGTCCATGCAGAAGAACAACACTGATGTAAGGATGGTCCTGCCTTACTCCTTACAGGGTCTGTTAAACAAATGCTGCTCTATTAGTTTAAATGTGGCAAAATTTGAGGATGAAAATAATCTCTTTGAGCAGAGATTCCATCTTTCCTACATCATTGTACAATGTCAGTCACAACAGGAATCTTATCCACAGACCCTACCTTACCAGAAAAGAAATATGAGTTAGGGCCCAGTAGGCAGCAAAAGAAAAAAAAAAATATGTAGTAGGCTCTGTACAAAGCTATGCACTCAGCAGACCAAATATCTTTCAGACTGACTTCTGCATAAGGGGCTCTTTTAGGAGCCACATGCATTGGCTAAAGCTGGTCGTGAAATACCTTTCTGAATAATTTCCCCACAGGAAACAATCAAAATAATGGGCAAATATCTTCCAGGCCAAGAACCACAGAACAGAAGTCAGAGTGGGGAGAGAGATGAGAACTATCTTTTCCTCCCTAGTCAGGCAGCCAGAGAGAACCACAGCATTCAGAGACTATGGCAGACTGCCCAAAGTGTTCACACCAATTCTACTTCACAGCGGTTGAAAAGCCTTCCAGATGTTAGCTGGTTTGCTGAAAAATTCAGTCTCGTTTCTCCTGAAATAGAGTTCTCCTGGACAGGCGGGGGAAGTTTTTCCAAGACCTCAGAATTCCTCACGGGAAGGAAAATGCCGCATACTGATCAGCTCTGTAGATTTCTGTTTCTTGCTCTTGATGTTTAATTCCTGTGCAGCCATGGATAAGCAACTTTATCTCACCATTCCTCACTTTCTCCACCAACACAGTGAGAAGCTCTCTTTTGCCACTCTAAGAGAAGAGAAAATAAAAGAGAAGGAAGGAAGCAAAGAAGGAACTATTTCACTATTTCTTCTTAAAGTCTTATTACTCACCACCCCCTCGTGCAAGAAATGAAAGTAAAATGTTATTTACAAATTGCAGCTAGAAATTGTCTAGAAGTAGCCACTCTAGCTCACTCCACAATAACTCATACATCTTAAATTTCTCAGTGCTTTCCTGGGTGCATACTAAAACTTAGGCATCAATATCTGATGTCATGCCTTACAGCCATACCTGTTTGTGAAACAAAATGATTTTAGTTAAGAATGCCAGCTTCATTTCACAAATAGAAGAAACAAGAAAAGTTTAAAAATATTTCTGCATTTGATGGCATTATTGCTGTCTGATGTCTTGATCTGTAGTCTGATGTTGTCTAACGTCCACTGGTTACATGATGATGCTCAACAGCTTTGCCTCAAACACTAATACAGCTTTAGGGTCTTTTAATTTAGATTTTGATTTATGAATTATGAACAGGATTCATCTCTTTTCAGATCTCCCTGTTCTTCATTATATTATACAGCGCTTCATTGTGTAGATTTCCCAAGAGGTCTCTCATCATTTTTAGGGCTGGCTTTAAAGATCATTTTTTGCACCTACATTTTATATATAGGTCTTGGTCATGGCGTTCTTTACATGTGGTCGAACTTTCAAGATTTCATGGAACCCATTGTTAGATAAGTAGGTCTGTGAAAAGGAATAAAAGACAAGGCTGGACCTGTAGCTGAAATGCTAAATATAGTTGGAAAGGGAACCGTTACACTGAAAAAGGTACAGACCCCAACTCATTGTGTTATTGTATCTCATATCATAATTTTATATCACTCGGTACAAAATATCATCCTCTGACTTACTTACCATATTCAGCACTCATATTTCACTTAGGCAAATGACTATAACTATGTGAGTGCAAAAAGAAGATCCAATTTGTTAAAATTATGTGATAAATTGAAAGGCAAATAAACGTCTTGGTTCTCCGATCATAGTTGCAAATGCTTTTCAAGAAAATCTATTTTAAATGCTTTTTGTTTTCCCACTACGTTATTATTTCCCTAATCTTTTAATGTATTGCAGTACAGCTTTGTGTAGTATACAGTAAGGTTCCGATCAATTTAACCGTAAGACAGACAGAGGTCTTTAAAAGCACCTACTTATATGTGTGTATAAACATTTACATATTTATATAAATGTAGATAAAATAGTATTAAATTGGAAGGTAAAAATGATGAATTACAAATTGTTTCTGACAGAACAGAAATGCTTGTACAGACTTTGGTTAGGACAATACTATTTTTTTTTTAATTGTAAAGCTTAGAAGTATTCTTAAATCATTTAATGCTAGCACATACAATCAGCCTTACTAGGTTTCCAGGATTGAAAATAGCTTGAAATCCAGCTTGAAATAATTTTAGAAATGAAATTTGAGTACCTTTGAAAGTGATTTAAGAGTTCCACTTTCCATTTAAATTGTGTTTTTTATCTTCTGCTTCTTTGTGTCAAGCATTGACAGTTACTTTTATTTCCATGTCTGGCACAGAGAGAGTGGAGGGGGAAAAATGTATCCCAGTGAAGTGAAAACCTTGTATTTTCTCTAACATGACAAAAGTCTAGGCAGATGCAAAGAGTGAAGTAGCTCAAGGCTTAACACTGAACGAGCTGATGTAACTACACTGGTACATTGGTTGATTATCAATATACAGTTGTCTATTTTTCCTTTAGAAGCTAAAGTATATCTTTTTTATTATTTCTGACGAACTGCAGATTCTTATGCTGCAGAGAGCAATAGAGTGGCAGAATCTTTGTTATTCACAAGTTTTTGACCTGCTACAACATTGCCATTTTATACTGACAAGAACATATTTCACAACCTCACCTAGAGCTGAGCACAGTTCTCTTCCAGGATTAACAACTACTTTTTTTAAAAAAATGTTTGTTAACTCTATATGTGGGGAAAGAATAACACATGATTAAATATACATTTTAATGCAAGGCTCTGAGCCACAATCTTTCAAATCCACCCTAAACATTACATGGTTTTAGCAATAAGTCTTCAATGTCTTCCGCTTCACCAAAGGGACCTTGGTGTACTGATGGACAGTCGGCTGAATATGAGCCAGCAGTGTGCCCAGGTGGCCAAGAAGGCCAATGGCATCCTGGCTTGGATCAGGAATGGTGTGGTGAGCAGGACTACGGAAGTCATCCTGCCCCTGGACTCAGCACTGGTGAGGCCCCACCTCAAGTACTGTGTTCAGTTTTGGGCGCCTCAGTACAGAAAGGACATGGAGGTGCTGGAGCAGGTCCAAAGAAGGGCAACAAGGCTGGGGAAGGGCTCGGAGAAATGCCCTACGAGGAGAGACTAAAGGAACTGGGGCTGTTTAGTCTGGGGAAGAGGAGGCTGAGGGGAGACCTTATTGCTCTCTTCAAATACCTGAAAGGTGATTGCGGTGAGAGCAGGGCTGGTCTCTTCTCACTGGTGACAGGTGACAGGACAAGGGGAAATGGCTTCAAGTTGTGCCAGGGGAGGTTTAGATTGGATATCAGGAAAAAAAAACTTCTTTCCAGAAAGGGTTGTTAAGCACTGGAACAGGCTCCCCAGGGAGGTGCTTGAGTCACCATCTCTGAATGTGTTTAAAAACCATTTGGATGTGGTGCTCAGGGACATGATTTAGTGGTGGGTTGTTAGAGTTAGGGTAGTATGGTTAGAGTGCGGTTGAGCTTGATGATCTTGAAGGTCCTTTCCAACCTGAGCACTTCTATGATTCTGTTCTATGATTCAACAGATCTGCCCATTCTCATCCACTGAGCAAGGATATTTCTACAGCAGCAGGGCTGAAGTGTCTAACACTTGACTGGACGCCTTTCTTCTAAGGAAAAAAAAATGATGGGATTTTGCTTGTCAGTCCTCTTCTGAAAACTTTTGGCCCACAGATTTAGCAAAGTACAGGAGCACCAACTTGAGGATGTAGAGTTCTTACATGTTTTATAAAAATTGTAATGGCTGTGTAAAGGGTAGCAACCTGACAGACACTTTCACAAAGAGATCCGACTACTATGCTTTCTGTGTGGTGGCTGGGTAGCCAAGAAGTCTGGGCAGAACATTCATTAGTGAGCATATTCATAGCTCTGGTTAGTGGCAGAATAAACTGAATCTGGAACAAGTGGCAAGCAAGAAAGCAAAGTGAGGAATAGAGAAGGATATTAATGAAGATGACTGACATGGGGCACGACGGGAACTGCAGTTACTAAAGCAAGGAGGTGTACGAATACGAGACAAATTCCTGTAAAACAAGCCTGCATTCACCCCATACCTCTTGCAACGATCTTGTAACTTCTGCTTCATTTGTGTTTTGTTTTTACCATTTACAGTTAAACAAGTATACACATACACATCCACCTATCTCTATAATTATATAACATGCAAAATAAGCTACCTAAGACTTTCTGCTACTTAAAATGCCTTGTAGCATAATAAATACATGAGACACAAGTTTTCTAGAGGAAGAGATCATTAAATTACATTTAAGAAACAGCTAGCACATTTGCATATAACATTTGTGCATGTCCCAACCATTCAGGAGTAGATTATCTCCAGTTAAGAGCAACTGTGCTCAGTGGCCACACCCACATTTATGAAGGCAAAATCCCGTGAAGATGGATTTTGCAGCAATGAAGATGCAGCTTTTTAAAAACAGCTACGGTAAAGACTGACATTCTTTTAAGGCTTCTGAAATATTTTGGCTGAATCCCTCATTTCCAGAGTGACTGACATTTTATTCTCATCTGCAAAGTCACTGCAATACTTGCAAATGCTGATCCTTTGAAATATGTCTCTTGCACATTCCTTTCTTACAAAAGGAAGATTGGCCTTTGTGCAAATCTGCAATGGCAGGCTTCTAAAAATAAGGATGCAGTTGCCACTTAGGTAGATCAATGTACCATACTGAGAAAACTGCAGTCCAAGTAGAGAGATACTCACTTCAGACATATACCTTCCAAAATGCATATTAAAAAAAAAAAAAAAAAAGTGTTGTCTTCAGGAACTGTTTTAAAATGAACTGTTATAAATTCTCCAGAGAAACAGACTGGAGATAAATTATGCAACTGTAGCTGATTTAAATGTGATTTTGAGGGAACTAGGGAACAGGTACTCTTCAGACGGAAAAGGAAGGTAATAAAAAGAGTAAAATAATTAAAAAATTAACAAATAGATCTATTTCAAAATCAAAGTTACAAAAGGGAAGGAAGGACTTCTGCATGTGTTGTCAACGCCATAAGGAAATGTTAATCAGTATTGTACTGACATGAGGTGATGAGGTGATTTATATCATCTGTTAACCTGGCTGTGTAGATTAGATAAATTTCCCCAGAACTGATGATATCAGCAGACTTACACTGAGCAAATGAAGTTCCAGTTATAAAATATAGATTAGGGATGTGCGGATGTGTAAGAAATGTGAGCAAAGGAGCTAGTAAGATGAGTATCTGATGTGAATGGGCCATTAGTACATCAGCAAACATGAAAATGTCAGAGCCTCTGCAAACAAAATGTAACGTAGAGATGTGAAAGTGACTCGACTGATGTAGGTCTAGCAATTGTCATAGTCAGTCCAGTGAGGTAAGCCTCAACCTTGATTCACAGAATCCTGCATATATCTGCACATGCTTAAACTAAAAGCAGTTCCTACAGATGTGCAAGTTTAAGCATGAACTGAAATGTAGTTCACTGGAATTTATAGAAAATAGAAGAATAATTATATGATATTCATGTGTATTTTGTTTAGTATCCTAAGTGAAGATATATATATTTTTTCTCAGTTGGCCTCCTCTCTTCCAAATAGGGGTCTTTCCATTCGTAAAGGCTAGTGATTTAAAATGCGAATAAATACTGTCGTCTCAACAAGATTGCTGGATCTGGAAAAACTGGGAAGACAGTTGACAAGATTTTAAATTGCTAATATTTTCTATGCATTAGTTTGGTGGTTTTAAGTTGGATCAGTAAGGAAATGTGACACTGAGGAACCAGTACTTCCTTATCGTGGCTAATGCAGTGTGGCAAACCAGCTGTTTTTGGTAGTGATATCAATCTCACTGCTTTTGATTTTAGGAGTAGAAAACTTAGAAGGCTTACTGTTAGAGATTATCTCACATTTTCTCTTGAATTCATAAGGCAGCCCAACCAAAAAGACATCAAGACGTCCATCTGCCATTTTGTTTCTAACTGATGATTAAATGACGAGATACAAAGCTTACAGAATGCATCCACCTGTGCCACTAAGGTCAAGGATAAGGGCAGAGCGGACAAGATCTTTTTCAACTGCACGGCACGCTTTGCTGTTTGGCAGCTCATAGTTGTTATATATTTATTTAAGCTTTAGTGACAAAGGCACCAGAAGTTTCTGCGAGCTCTGACTGGCGAACAACATGCTTTGCAACGGCCGGCTGCCAATTTTCTACCACTTCTGCATCCAGAAGCGCCTCAGATGCTTCGTGGTAGCTACGGAAGAAGCCTGTGTTACAGACTAGCGTCTTAAAAGTGAGGATTTCATGTATACTTTAATAACATACCAGCCTGGAAATTGTGCTGGTTCAGCTGCTGCCTCCCAGGCAGCTGAGCTGCTCGCGTGGCAGCAGCAGATATTTGACAGCAGGTGTAAAGCGGCCGATTATGGGTGACAGCCGCTGCAGCCCTTCCAGAGCAGCGTTTCCACCCGGGAGATAAAGCCTCGAAAGAGCTGGAAAATAACCTTGTTAATTTGACACTTGATCGTGCAACTATCTCAAAAACTCCGCTGCAAATTATACGCCTCTGCCTGGCTCTCAGCCAGCGTTTCTCATCCTACTCCAGAATATTAAGATTTTATTGTTTTTAGGAAAGCTTCCGCCTAACGTTTGGTCGCGTACCTCAGTACTTCATCACACTTTCTCACACGACGTGCTCGAACAAAGCGCAGCCAATAAAGCCTTTTTCTCCGGCTTCCTTACGGCGTGAGCTCAGCGGGACCTCCTCCCCCCACCCCAACAGCCCGACGGGCCCTCAGCGAGCGGACACGGCACCCAGAACAGGTTTGCCGCGCCTTGCTGAGGGCGAGGGGCACACGCCGAGGCCCTCACCCCGACCCCACTCACAGCCCCGAGCGCTCTGCCCGCTCCGCTCCCCCGGCTCAGCCCGGCCCGCCGCGCGTCACGCCGCGCCGCCAATGGGCGGGGAGAGGGGGCGGGGAGAAGGAGGGGTGGGGCGGTGGCGCGGCCAATGGGCTGCGGGGATGTTTCCCGGAGGCGAAGCGGCGGCCCCTCCCCCGGCGGCCGCTCCGGCTGGGGCTCGCCGGCCGGAGAGTTTCGCACCCGGCGGGGAGATGCCGCGCGGGCTCCTTCTCCTCGCAGGTAACGCCGCGCGCGGCCCCCCTAGACCCCCCCCCCGGCGAGCAGCGGGGTGTCGGCGGGGCTCGGAGCTGCTCCGGACGGGGTGGCGGGGGGGGGCACCCCCTGCACAAAAGCGGAGCCGCGAGCGGGGCAGGGCCGCCGCCGAACTTCCCCGCCCCGCTGCCTCCCGCCGCGGGGTCCTGCCCGGGGGGGCTGTGCCCCTCGTCTCCTTCTCCTCCTCCTTCCCCCCCCGCCGCTCGGAGCGCCCGTGAGTCCGGTGGCGGCGGGGCGCGCCGGGGGAGCCTCTGCAGGCGGCGTGCGCGGAGCTGGTAAACAGAGCAGGGAAACTTTCTGGGCGAGGGGAATGCTGAGGAGCTGGAGCGCTTCGTGCCTGGCCGGGGGGCTGCGCTCTCCCTCAGGTGGCGCGGCCCCGCGTTCCCGTGAGCCGAGGAGCGCTGCCGCGGGGTCCTCGGAACGAGAAAGGGCCGCTGGGCGGCCAGCGGCCGTGCCCGGCGTTGTGCTGCGGCTGGGAGCGCGGGGCCGGAGTCCGGCCAGCAGAACGCTGAGACTGAGCTCCTGCGTGTGCCTCTCGCGTTTGGAGTTACAAACTTCATACGCTGCCCGGCTTTTGCTATAGCTTTCCGTCTGTAGGCTTCCCGCTCCCGTTTGTGGCGGCGCTCGGTTGTAGCAGCGCTCATTGTGCTGTGGGAGCGCCGGAGAAGTGGAGGCAGAGCCTCTGTCCGGGCAGAGTCGGGTTTTGGGGCATCAGGAGGGACCCTGCTGAGCGAAGATGGCTCATGGGGAAACCGCCAGTGCTGTGCGATTGTGTGGCCTTTCCATTTGCCTCAGCAGCTGTATGCCTATGAAGACAGCAGGTGGAATTAAGCCTATGCTGTGCCCGAGATGTGCAGAATGACCTAGTGAACAACACTCCGAGTCTTAATTGTACGATCCTTGTAGACTCGTGGTTTGAGTTGTAGAGATTTAGGCCCAGTCCATTAGCAGCTATCTGTGACATTTGCATGAATTCGCAGTATGGGCCATCTGAAAGGCTAGATCCTTCCATTCAATTAACCAGGGCTGAGTTCAGTTCTTTCTGCAGTTGCTCATGTTTCTGTACTCCTCGCTCTCTATAAGGAAATTGTAATGTTTATCGTTCTCATGGGGACTTTATAAATGCTTCACGCTCCCTGTGATGCCCCAGGTTGTTACACTTGGAAGGAGTAGTAAGAAACAAAATCAAAAGTGTCTTGCTCAAGATTTTAGAATTTGTCTGTGCCAGAGCTTTGACTTGGAATCTAAGAATGTCTTGGCTTTTATCTCTGTGCATAGACCATGAGAAACTGTGTCTTTCTTCCAAAATTAAATACAAAGTTAAGTTTAGGTATGTTCCAGTAATTATCAAACACTCTGAAACAAAGGTGTTAGATTGTGTAAAATTTCATTCTCCCAAAACAACCTTCCGTTTTAATTTTATTATTTTTTTTTTAGTGAAATGCTACTGTAACTGAGCATCTGTGTCTATTTCTTTCAGATTTGCAACCAGCATAATGCTGAAGCTCCCAACTTGGAACAAGGATTTCACAGAATGGCACAGACAGAACCTAACCTGGACCATGACATATCATGGTTCCTCCTTCCATCGTGCTGGGCGAAGATCGTTGTGGCATTAGTTTCCTTCCTCTGTTTTGCTAACAGCTATGATGGAGATTTTGTGTTTGATGATTCTGAAGCCATCATCAATAATAAGGTTTGTCTCTTTTTTTTTATTCTTTTTTTTTCCCCGTTTGACTTAAGTGTTAATAGGAAAGAAATTATGGCCACCATTTGTTTAAGGAGACCTAGAATGTTCATCCTAGCGGAAAACTTCCTTCTGACACTTCTTTTTTTGAGCTTTATTTTTCTTGAGGTTTTTTTTTTTTTTAAAGTAAGCTTTCTTTATCGTTGACAGGCAAGCTGTGCAGCCGTGCTCTGCAGAAAAACTGAATAAAATCTTATTCCTAAAGCTATTTGAAAAACATGACTTGGGTTCTAATGCATAATAATACAAAAGAGTGAGCAAATTAAAAGGGGTTGTTTTTTTCCCTCTGAATGTGTCACCTTTAATTCTTCCGCAACTGAAACGCTCTGCTTGACAAGACTTGCTATATGGTCAAGGTGAAGGGATTTCTTTCTGCCATGCCAGATGGACTTCGTCTGCTTGTCATGTAAGGCAGCATTATCTAGGGTTGCAGCTAATTTGGATGTGATGTTTGGTAACACTTCTTCACAGGGTACCTGTACATCAAGACTGCCTATAAGTGTTATCTTATGCTCATTTCTAAGTGAGAGAGAGTATGCAGCAGATGTTTCCAACATCTCTTGATAGTAAATAGATTTTTTCTTTCACTCCTTGGAGTGATGGGTGAATGCACTTCGGTTGCAAGATAACTAACCCAGTTGTAGGGTTACAGGGTTCTTCAGCTGTGGTTTATGTAATTAAAAATGTTAAAGGAGCAAGGAAAGCTTATTTTTCCTGTGTTCTTTCCCCAGTTAATGTTCCTGTGATAGCTGTAGTTTTGGAAATAGAGGCAGAATATTTTTATGCCCTTTTTAAAATCCATCATACATGCAGTGAGTAATTCTTGAAATACTTAAAAACGAAGATGCACAAAATTTAGAGGGAGCTTACTGCAATGTGCATTTTAGAACCCCACAGTACTACTCTTTACTCAGACAAATTTGTATTAGGCTTGTATACGTCATCGTGCCTCAAGTTGTAAAAGTATGAGGAGAAGATGTATCCATCAAATTGGAAATGAATCTCAAAGCTTCTAGGAGAATACTGTCAACAAATTAAGATCCTACAGTGGTTTGGGGTTTTTTGTTGTTGTTTTTGTGTTGTTGTGTTTTTTTTAAGGCATTATAGTTTAAATTACAAAGCTCCTGGGTACGTTTCATTCTGCAAAGTTTTATTTGGGGCACAATTATAATATTTTAATTTCCTGAAAGAACAAACAAAAGACTGATGTTGAAACAAGGCAAGTTGTTTTGTTCTTGTAGAATTTCCATGCTTGTAGTTTTTCTAATTTTTCACTTTTTACTTCGGAAATGTTTTTATTTATCTGTGCAACACAACAACCTCCACCAGGATTATAGCTGTTGGCAGTGCTGAGAAATTCAGCCAATTGCTTAAATAGATTAATTCAAATCTAGTCTGTACATTAAAAAAAAAAAAAAAAACCTGTAAGGCTTACTCTACTTTTCATATCAAAATCTTACATTATCCTGTTGAAATGAAATGATATTTTGTCAACAGTACCATTTTAACACAGGGGTTAGATAAGTACAAATGTATATACACCAAATCCATAAGAAAAGTGAGGAGATGGTGAGCATTTAGTTGGGAGGAAGAGTATGTAGAAAAGACAGAATTCATTTTAAAAGCTACTGCGTATTTCCTGCTTTTTCAATAGGAGAGACAACAGGTGAAATAATTTCGTAGATTTAATGAGTTACTTTATCAGTGTCTTTTTGAGTACCACACAGACTTTTTTTTTTAATGTACTAGCTCCCGTGCCCTGCCCCCCCCCCCCCCCCCAACCCAGTGTTTCCTAATTATTTATTTCTTTATTTATTTAAAACAAAAGATACACTGTTAGTCGACCCCATGCCTACCATACTGTGGAACATTCGGTTGTTGGATTTTATTGAGTTCAAGGCTGTTTCCTCGACACTTTCTTGTCAATTTAACTAGTATTCAACAATGATTTTTGTCTTCGTAGACTTCAGACACAATGCGTCTTTTCCAAAAGCCTTTTTATAGAAAAACTGACCTTTTTTTTTTTTTTCTAGAATTGAACCCTGCTTTGTGTGGGCTGCTGCTAATCAAGTGTTTAGAGATTCTTTGATTTGTACTTTCAGTTCTGATAGGGAAAATCATATGTAACTTTTTATCAATTGTGACTTTTAGAGCAAATGGCTCCTTTTTCAGAGTAAGTCCACTGTGAGATAATTGACACAAACAACTTTCTCTCACAGAACTTAGTCACTTATCTTGTTCATGCATCTAAGAATTCCAGCGTCATAAGGAGATGTAATCTAAACTCTAAATCATTCCAGGTATTCAGCTTTACCTGCATTATTCCTGTTGAAGACAAAAGAAGGCTGATTCTGGAGGAATGGGAAATATAACTTCACTCATCTCAAATATACTTCCCATCATTGAAGGCTATCTGTGACACAGGGGATGTACTTTTAAAATTGTAGTACTTTTTTTTTTTTTTTTTTTTAAAAAAAAAAGGAGTCTTTCTCATAGTTCATTTCTTAGACAAACACGTGTAAGGAACAATACTGTTGTTTGGGACAGCAGTCTGAGGGCTGCAATGCCTGCCAATAGATCCATGTTGAAGAGCACAAAGGCTTCAATATGTGTTGGTGTACAACCCAGTCTCAACTTGCCCCTGTAAAAGCAGGCTACCTTGATTGATTTAGTGGGCTGATGATGAGCTTTACTCCTTTGAGAGTCAGATTATGACCTTTAGAGTTTGTGCATGCCATGGGGGAATGGAACATGCTGAAGGCCAAAATTGCAGTCCTGGGAGAAAAAAATGAATTTCTTTATCTCTTTACAACAGAAATATCTGTGAGTGAGTAAAGAAGTTTCACACTGGAATAATTCTTAAATTCAAATGGGATTCCCCATGAGTTTTGATTTCAGATTTTCCTTGAAAATGATTTAATTTACATCCACAGTATAGGACTCT
This sequence comes from Numida meleagris, assembly GCF_002078875.1. Lineage (NCBI taxonomy): Eukaryota > Metazoa > Chordata > Aves > Galliformes > Numididae > Numida > Numida meleagris. The sequence goes on from NC_034409.1 coordinate 141,589,597, forward strand.
TCAAAGACTGTCTTGTTAGCAGTCTCTTTTCTGCATTTTTGTTAGTAACGTATTTCAAAATGCTTCTCTTCATTTGACAGTATGTTGTTGCAAGATTTTTATCCTACTTCCCCATCCTAATTCATAGAATCCTTCAGACTGGAAAAGACCTCTAAGATCATCAAGTCCAACCATACCCACTAAAATCTAAGTGACATATCTACACATTTCTTGAACACCTCCAGGGACAGGGACTCCACCACCTCCCTGGGCAGCCTATTCCAATGCCTGACCACTCTTTTGGAGAAGAATTTTTTCCTAATACCCAACCTGAACATCACCTAGTGCATCCTGAGACTGTTACCTCTCATCCTATCACTAATTACCTGGGAGAAGAGGACAATCCTCACCTCACCGTGGTCTCCCTTCAGGTCACTGTAGAGAGTGATAAGGTCTCCTCTGAGCCTCCTCTTCTCCAAACTAAACAATCCCAGCTCCCTCAGCTGCTGCTCATAAGCCTTGTGTTCCAGACCCTTCACCAGCTTAATTGCCCTACTTTGAACACATTCCAGCACCTCAATATCTTTCTTGTAGCGTGGAGTGCCAATCTGAACACAGCACTTGTGGTGCAGCCTCACTTTGTGCTGAGTTCAGAGGGATGACCATCTCCCTAGTCCTGCTGATTACATTATTTCTGACACAAGCATGATGCCATTGGCCCTTTTGGCCACCTGGGCATACTGCTGGCTCATGTTCAGCCAGCTAACTAGCTAGCACCCCCAGATCCTTTTCCTTCACACAGCCTTCCAGTCATTCTGCCCCAAGCCTGTAGTGTTACATGGGATTCTTTGACTGAAGTGTAGAAGCTGGCAGTTGGTCTTTTTGAACCTCGTACAATTGGCCCCAGCTCATCAAACTAGCCTATTCAGATCTCTCTGTAATGGTTTACTAATATTGGCCAAATTTGATCAAGTGATACAATTTTTTGATGGATAGAGAACAGAACGTATTAGAGAACCAAGAAAAACTCAGTTATTGCAAGTTCAGTTCAGCAGCAGCCAGTCAGCATGGCCCATACATTTGGTTGTATATTGGGACTAGCAGTGGTATGTTATCTGTTGCCTTTCTGGCAGGCCAAAAACGCCAACTGAGGCTAAGATGGAAGGTACTTTAGAGCACAGTAGGCCTTCAAGTTAGTGTAGAAGCAAGTGAGACAGTAGCAGTGTTTGAAAGAAACTGGAGGTAATGAGCAAGGTTATTACAATGGGTCAACTTTGTAAGTAGATGGAGATGTAAAATGAGTAAGACATAGGACCTCAGGCTTTGAAAGACCTTTCATGGGTTTAGCAATCTGGTTTATCTGCTTACTGTTGCTTGGATTGGTTGTTTGGTCTGTTTAAAAAAAAAAAAAAGAGGGAGAGAGAGAAGGTGGGAGTAACTTGGTTTTTTTGCAGATGTAACAACATCATCACTCACATAAAAAGTATTCATTAGCTAGTACAATTTTGTTTTTAGGCTCTGTCTTAAGTGTATTTAATCTGTGTATTTGCTTATTAGAATTTGTACCAGGAAGCAGGAGAGGGTAGAAGGAAGAGGGTGGGTAGAAGATGGGCATATTGGATTGAGTTCAGCAGCTTACTCTCACAAAGAACTAAGGAGGATGCTACAAAGTCCACCTCTTCAGAAAGATGGCTTCCTTATTTTTTTCCTTTCCAAAGTCTATATTTTCCACTCAATTGTCTAGGTTACTTGGCTGTTTTCTTTATCAACATGGCTTTAAGAGAAAAGGAAAGAGCGTATATGTCCTTTGCAGTGTTTTGAGGGTTTTTTTAGGCTCTGACCCCACCCGAAACTAACATCATTTGTTCATTGTACCTTCCACTATTAATCATATAGGGCAGTATGCAGAAGAATTTAATTCTCAGCTTCACGTATTAACAAGTTTTTAAAAGTGCTAATTGAATAGTATTCTGAGAAAAGTAAGGCTTCAGAAAGAACTAATTGTTTTCTACCTTTGGTCTCCTTGCTTTCTTGTTTTCATTAATACTTGTCCTTCTTGCACTGTTTTAAAAATAGCTATTTGTGGCAGTGGCCTCTTCTGCAAGATAACCTTAAAGCAAGATGAAATTAAAGACATTTTACAATACTATTAGGTAAAGGGTTTTCTTTTTTGTATGCATTCTGTTTCAAATATTGGACCAGATTATCAACTGACATAAATACTCATTGTTCTAAGTTTCATGTAGTTATGCCTACTTAAAGAATCAACGCCTCTTGACCTTTATGATGACCTGGACCTCCTTGAAAAGTGGGCAGGCGAGAATCTAATGAGGTTTAACAAGGCCAAGTGCAAGCTGTTGAACTTGGATTGAGGCAATCCCAGATACAAATACAGACTGGGAGAAGAACTCATTGAGAGGAGCCCTGCAGAGAAGAAATTGGGAATCTTGATGGATAAAAAGCTGGACATGAGCCAGCAGTGTGTGACTGCAGCCCGGAAGGCCAACAGTATCCTGGGCTGCAACAAAAAGTGAATGGCCAGCAGGGAGAGGGAGGTGACTGTCCCCCTGTACTCTGCCCTTGTGATACCCTATCTGGAGTACTGTGTCCAAGCCTGGGGTACCTGGTACAGGAAGGGTTCAGCACTATTGGAACAGGTCCAGAGGAGGGCCACCAAGATGATCAAATTGCTGGAGCACCTATTCTATGAAAAAAGGTTGAGGGATTTAGGCTTGTTTAGCTCGGAGAAGAGAAAGCTCGGGGAGACCTCATTGTGGCCTTCCAGTACTTGAAAGTACAGAGCTTACAAGCAGGAAGGAGACTGACTTTTTACACTGTCTGAATGTGACAGGACAAGGGGGAATGGCTTTAAGCTAAAGGGGGGGAGGTTTAAGTTAGGTGTTTGGAAGAAATTTTTTACTCAGAGGGTTCTGAGGCGCTGGAACAGGTTGCCCAGAGAGCTTGTAGATGCCCCATCTCTGGAGGCATTCAAGGCCAGGCTGGATGGGATCCTGGGCAGCCTGATCTAGCCGTTGGCAACCCTACCTATGGCAGGGGGGTTGGAACTAGATGATCATTAAGGTCCCCTCAGACCCAAGCCATTCTGTGATTGTGTGACACACATCTAAAACTTGACCTTCATTGAGAACTTCTGTACCTTGTCAAATGTCAGTACAGAGCAGCAAAATGCCTGATATGTCTGTGGCAACATCAGCTTGTATTATCTAGAACTCATTAGTGTTATAGCTTCTTTGAGTCAAACAGAAATGTTAAGAATCTGATGTTTTATTTCAGGACCTCAGGGCAGAAACCCCACTTGGTGACCTGTGGCATCATGACTTTTGGGGTAGCAAACTCAGCAGCAATACCAGTCATAAGTCGTATCGACCACTTACTGTCCTAACTTTCAGGTGAGACTTGCAATTTTGCTCTAGGTCTGAATTTTTTTTTTTAACACATATTGGCATGTTGATTTTAGAGAGGAGGCAATAAGAAAAAGAGAGACAAAATGTCTGGGGGGAGTGGAATGCCTTTCCTTAAACTGATTTTTCTGCTCTCTACCTTAATCTCAAACTGGGTTTTAATTTTCGAATTGTTTCTTCTTCTAAGTACACATTATTTTGACATTGTGTTTTTCAATATACTTTTCAGAGATTGCATCTTTGGTATTAGGAGCAATGTGGTTCAGTGTGTCGTCAAAGAACTAAAAGCATGTTGCCTCCACTTGGCCCTGGTGCCACTTGTACTACTATTGTAGTTTCTGATCCTTGCTTTGCTAGTGAACTGTCTGATCATTCTTTTTTGTAAATAGCATCAATCTGCTGTGGCCTTTTGCCACGAGGACACTGAGTAATTTTCCTGTCTCTGTCCCCTTGATATTTTTGTTTCAAGTGAATGTTTGAGAGTCCTAGTGAAAAAGATGTCTGCCTGTCTATTTAACTTGCTGGTTTTCTCAGACAACTAATGGTTTGAGAGGAGTCCTTCTGTAGGTGTTTAGCTCATGTCTCCTGCTTGCCCAAATCCTTGTACAAAAAAAAAAAAAAGGCAGAAAAACCCCACGTAGCAACTGTGCACAGTAATGCAGAGAATCCTTAAGAACTGAGCCATAAACTTCTTTACTTTCCCCAAACAACTCTGAGATATGGGGCCAGCTACTGCAGAATGTGGAGTTGGCACTGGCTGTAGAGTTGTTTCTAGTCTAAAGTGGAAACTAAGATTGGGGAATCATTTAGATTCCTCCTCAAACTGAAGCAAAAGCTTTGACTCTTGAGTTCAGTGTTAGTGCTTTAGCATAATGGGTTTCACTGTCCTGTTGAGGTTTCTACATGTTGCCATTGAGGAAAATGTACAACTGAATGGTATGTGTCAGTGTCTTAAACCTAGTAAAGCTTTCAGTGCATTAAATAGCACATGCTTCCCTTTCTTTTCAAGATCTCTGTGATGCGTTCTGCCTTCAGTAATATCCTGGTTAGTTTAAAGAGAGAACTGGGATACAGTCATTACTATATCTGAAAATATAGATGAACATATGGGGATGGTCCATAAAATGCTATTTTAACAAGAACTTGGCTTTCTTAATTCCCCAAAGTTTAACTTTTATGTGTATCACATTTATAATGAGTTAGGTATTTTTTAATAGATTTCATTTAAGCCAGATGCAAGCTGGTCAAATGAAGTATTTGAAGCTGTAAGTTTCTATGTATCTCACCTACTTATAAAAGCACACAGAAAATAACATGCTTCTCCCTTTACCCTCTCTGTTTTGCCTTAAAGTTCGTATCTTGGATTGGATCTTAGAGTTAATTTTTTTAACTTAAACTTCTTTCTTGTTCTGATACCTCATGACATTTGTCTCTAACCAGTCTCACAGATTAGCAACTAAGACTTGCCGCGTGACTACTTTCTGGATTGATGCTGGATTGTACCCAGCTGCTTTCTACATCATCAATCCAAATGCTAGAATGCTTTTCTGCTAGAATGCCAGTAGAAATCTTAGTTTCTGTGCATATCAGTTCCCACACTGAATTTATTTAAGATGATTTCATCAAGTTGCTTGTGGACACAGTGTCTCTTAAGCCCAAGATATCCCTCTGTAGGCTGGGATTTTTGTTGGTGCAATGTTATTGCATTGCAGCATTGAAGTTCTGTTGGTAGCAAAAAGCCAGTTCCAACTTATCATAGGTGTGATTAACACGACAGCATTAATATATGTCTTTGAAGAGGACAGGTATTCTCAATATAGTATCCCATATGAATACCTTTAAGTAAAGATCAGGATTTTCTTTCTAGACTGCTGTGGTGATGAAGTGGTAAGACTATGCATGCCAGGGTTTGCTTATATTTTTCAGCCTTTGTTGGTTTTTGTTTTTTTTTTTATCCTTAGCTTTTGTGTGTTTCTAATACAGTCTTAGTTTGTGGGTTGGTTAGGTTGTCTGTTAGTATGTCTCTAACTATTCATGTAAGTCCTAACCTTAATGCTTTTGTTTGCATATAGAATTAATTATCTTTTTGCTGGAGGCTTCTACCCAGTTGGTTTCCATGTCATCAATATCATACTGCATTGTACTATCTCAGTGTTGATGGTTGATGTGTTCTCAATATTATTGGGTGGATTGCAATTCACTAATAAAGGAAGAAGACTAAACCTGGCTCCAAAGACATCTCTTCTGGCTGCTTTGCTGTTTGCTGTACATCCAGTGCACACTGAATGTGTAAGTACTGAATACTTATTTCCAGCAATTTATATCTTAGAAGTTCTTGACCATCGTGACTAATTAGCTCTGACATAGCCTTCTTCTGTACTCATTGCTTACATATATTCTTAACGCTTCTCTTGACACTTGGCTTACTAGAACAATCAAACATTACGGTTAGAGCGCTTCCAAAACCTTGTAATTCGACAGGGCTGGGCCTTATTAAGGAAGATAAATTAAATCATATAAGTACAGTAACTAAAGAAGGATAGCCCTAAACTACAGAGTTTTCCTAATTGCTGGATTAAGAATTCATTACTAGAAACATTAGCACATGAGTAGCCAAGAAGAATGGAAGATAAACTGAATGCAAATGCTTAACCACTTTTCATTCCAATTTGCTTTGATAAAAAGCAAGATGATAGAATATTGGAGTAGGGTTATTACATAAACTCCGTATGTGATGATTAGAATACTTAACCAGATTTCAATCCATGATGCAAAGGGGATACTGGGAAAAATGGAGAGGACTCAGAAGAGCCATGAAAATTATTAAAGGATTGGAAATCATCCCATGTCATGAGAGATCAAATCCCATGGATTTATATTTTAGTATGAGGAGAAGATTAAAGGATGGGTTTTTTTTTATCACAGCCAGTATTTATGTACATGGGAAGCAGAAATTTGTTAGTAATGGGCCCTTTAATAGTGCAGACAGAAGCATAACAGTGGCTGGAAGATGAAGCTATAAAGATGCAGAGTAGGAACGTGACATGTGAGAAGCGTCCAATTAAAATACCTGACCAAACATCAAAGTCATTGTGTGCAAGCTCTAGTGAAGAGGAAATGATTTTCTTAAGCTCCTCTGCACTCATAGCTAAGAAAATCTTATAGCTTTTTGTTGGAAAACTTGCTGGTTTTGGCTCCTGATGGCTTAATATTCTTATATGTAAGAACATGTGAAATATAGAATAATTGCATTGAAGGAATAATTTTTTGTTGTTTGGAGGGACTGAGGTATTTAAGGTACTAATTTTAACTTCAACTTCTGTCCTAGAAATGAACACTGAATCCTCAGTGTATCATGTTCTATGTATGTGACACTGATTTTTCACTTACAGTATGCCATGTTTTTGTGGCCCTTTTTCATTCCCATTGTATGTGATTGACGGGGAAGAGGTAACAGAAAGCTGTGCCTCTCAGTTGACAGGAGATCTTGTGAGTACTGGAAACCATGAGCAAGGTTCTGTGTTAGCAAATTCTGAACTGTAGCTTCACCTTATTTGACAGTGTGGCTAAACCATCCTGTAATTTGTTCTCTGGTGTTTGCCAACAGAACAGCTTTTTTATTAGAGCACCTAGACAGAAGGGCCCCGGTATGTTTTCCAAAACCAGTTTTAGATGTCAAAGTGACGTAAAACAAGTCCTCAGTGCTTTTGGTGTTTTGACATAAAGTGAAATCTCATTTGAATCTTAGCCATGGTCTTGCTATTGACTCCTTTATTAATATCCATAATTATATTTTTTTGTTCTATTTGAGTCTAAAAATATATTTGTGAGTAGGCAATGGCTATTCAGACAATGATCATGTCAAATACATCACTAGTGATGCGGTCTGACAGCTATGTGAGCTTTGGAGACTTATGTACTCTTTGGGCAAACATTGGAAGAAGAGGAAAAAAGTAGTATGCTTACATAACATGTCTCTTCTAAGATCCAAGAGCTGACAGAGGCTTCTGTTCATCTTCCCAGTGAATGATAAATCTTGTTGCACCGTAACAGTCATGATACTGTTATGGCTCTAGCATGAATGCATGTCAGGAAGCATCTCCTCAAAGAGCATTTCTCGTCGTTTTAGAGCTGTGAGCTTCAGGTAGCACAGCATCCTGGTTTTGAAATGAGATGACATATTTTGACACAGAATTGTGAGGAATCTGTCGGTCTGCTGCTGTAGTTTTTGGTACGTGCAGCACAAAACAAACTTGTCATGTAAAGCAGATATTGAAAAGTTTAATGCTTTTGGTAGCTTTGTAATAAAAACATCTGTCGTTATCATTTTTCTACATGCAAGTAAACACTGCTGTGGCACCATTCTCTCTTTTAATAAATGTTTATTCCTTGTAGCGCTTGAGGGATAAAACAGATATAAGAATATGCCTAATTTAAAACTGAATTTTTCTGTTTACCTTGGTATTAGAGATTATGCACCTGGTCCTGCATCTGAGGTGACAAAATTGTAAATTTGGAGTCATCTGAGGCCATATGTGTGTTGTTAGCTCCTTTATCTTTATTACAATAAATTGGCATTCATTTTTAAAATTGCCTCAGCTCACCTTTACTTTTATTACATTAGCTGAGAGCAGCTTCCGAAACAGAATGATGCTTCATTATTGTCGCCTTTCCAAATACTTCCTCTACAGGGTAGAAAAAGAAGCAGGGGAGTTAGGTGCATGGCTTTGAATGAATTAAGAAGTTTTTCTGGACTCAGTTTAGGAATCAGCTATTTCGTCTTTTGTGGTGCTCAGCTGAGGCTGAGGGTAAAGCAGAAGAGAGCTGCTTCCGTGAATTCAGTTCTACTCATGTCTCTACGCTTTCTCATGATGTTCTTTAGAAATGTCTGTTCCATCATGTTAGACTGATGTGCAAAAGAAAAAAACTCTCTTCCGAAAGGAGAGTTAGCAAATGTCTTGAAGCTACATGAAAATACAGTTTCCCTTTTTCCTTACCTCTCTCTCACACAAAACGAGACAACGGAGGTAGTACACAAGAATCAAATTTTCTGCTTTTGTTCCTGAACCATCACCTCATGAAAACTAACGATGTTCATCTTCTCCAAGAAACATGGAAATCGGAGCTCCAGTGTGTAGAAATAAACTCAAAAAAAAAAAAAAAAGGAGTCTTTCCAAGTTCCTTGCTCTGGGTGCTTTCTCTAGTGAGGTCTGAACTTTTGGGCCTGTATAGTCTCCTGCCACCCCCCTGTGCTATGATTCCCACGGAAAATTCATAGCACGTTCTGAAATTTTTTAACTCAGGAATGAAGATCCAAGAGTGTGTCATGGTGTGTCTCAGCAAGTTATTGTAAATGCAGATTAGTGCCTTGAACCAAAGCTTGTTGATGGTCCCAAGAATGCTCTTAGTTTAAATAGTTTGGCACAGAGGTCCCAGGATTAGCTTCTAATTTTATTCTGCATTACTACAGCTTCTATTACAAGATGCAGTTGCAGGTAGCTCTAGAGTAATCAAGCAATACAATGCAAAAAACTGCTGGAGGATGGCATTCCAGCAGGCTGAAAATTATTTCTTCATTGGGAGTATTCAGACCGCAATTTGAAGGCTGCCTTGTGTTCTGAAAGTAGGTAGTCTTGATTTGTACTTCAGGAGAGTTGCTGATTTTGTAGAGTTTGAAGGATGCTTACTAAGAGTTTTAATGAAAGACAGTGTAATCCAAGAATCTGATGGAATGGGATAATATGCATTTTCTTAAATGAAGTCATTTTTTGTTTCTTAAAAGTAGCAGTATTTCATAAATTTAAGCTAAATTATTTACCTATTTATTACTAAGCAATATCCAGTAAAACTTATGATGCTGCTTGTTATCACTAGCTGAATAAACAAGATTCCAAACAATATATATAATAGCAATATTTTTATACTTTCACATTGTATATGTATGTATGTATATGTATCTTTATGTCAAGTTTTCTAAGAATAAAATCTGGTAATCTTAATTCTTTTCTTTTTAAGGTTGCAGGGATTGTTGGCAGAGCAGATCTACTATGTGCCCTATTCTTTTTGTTGTCATTCCTTGGCTACTGTAAAGCATTTAAAGAAAGTAAGCATTTCATTTGTATCTTTAATTTTATGTTTTATTTTGTCTGTATTTGTAAAGTGAAGTATAGCAAAACCAAAAATGTCAGCTGATGTGGATTGAATTTGTTAATGTTTATTCCCTTTGAAAATATATATTAAAAAAAAAATCTGCTTTAGCAGATATTTATTTTAAAAGAGCTAGAAAGGATGTTGTCCCTAATTCTTGTTAAAGACTAATAATTTATTTGCAGAAAAAATGTTTTGTAATACGCTTATATGTTAAATGGTTTACTGTTTAGAAGCATAAAAAATATTTAAAGAAGTATTTTAGAAAGAAATCAAACCTGAACATTTCTATTTGTCATTATTTTAGTGTACTTGTGCCATTGTGGTGGAATGGCTTAAATGGGAATGAACTTTAGAAATCTTACTTGTAATTTTTAATAAATAAAGATTTATTCATATGAGTAAGCCCTCTAATTTCCTGCAGTATGCAAGTGCTGGTGTACACATGTTGATTATAGTGTTAGTCATAGGATTTTTGTAAGACAACTGTGTTATTTGAACATGAAAAATTCCTTCAAAGATGTTTTTTCAATTGGGCTTTTAGATTTGTTGTATTATTTGATCCAAATGCAAGTTGGCAGTTCAAATAATGTTTTGGAGAAATTGTCTTGGGATGTTTAAATTAGTACACAAGAATACATCAATTATTATGAAAAACTGTACTGAACAGGCAATTTGATTTCCAAATGTGTTCTAACACCAGTAATAGGGGAATCATTTGGCAAACACGTGAAGAGCTGTGCTACAAAGAGCTTGCACTGCATCAGTTCAAAGGACGTGGTCTGAAATGTTTAACAGCAGTTGACAATGATCTGGAGGAACAACACAGTAATGGGATTGCAGGGTTTAGTGTAGTGGGTGGGGGAGAGGGGGAAGGTAAGCTACAGTAAGCTCCAAGATCCTGTCAGTAACTCCTGTTAATTGAGCTTACATCGCTTAGAACTATTTTGCTTATTTCTACACTTGATATCATAAATTTAACTTGGTCACTTCAAATTATATTTGTGGTAATTCCTGTTCATTTCTGATTTTTTTTTTTTTCTCTGAGTAGATTTCAGTTTTCAGCTGAACTAATGTCTTCATGAGAATGGGCCTTGGGATCTTGCTTGTGCATTAATTCTTTTCTCAACTATTTTAACTGGCTGTGTTTGTGCTTTGGATGTTTCTTCTGTCAGCAGCAGGATAAATCAGACAAATTAAAATATTGGCTTTCTTATTTATTGATAGAGCTATGCTTATATGGCTGGGATAATAATTTTTGTTTGAAGACCTCAAGAACCAAGTTCTAGGGTGGCCACTGGAATCTTTCGAATAGGAGTCTGTATTTTGAGGCGGAGGATATCTCAGGAATTATTTAGAATGTGATGCGTACTCTGATTAGGGATATTCTGAGTGTTTTTACAACTTTCGAAGGCTAGTCTGATGGCTTTAAGAAGGCAGTGTGATTTCAAAAGTATTCTTTTATTCAAGTTCTTGTCATTGATATAAAGAAAGAAAATATTGTGAAGTCAAGATAATAAGCAGAGCTTAGTTGTTTTGTTGGATGCTATCTCATAATAGCATCAGAACTATCTCTTACTCAGATTTAAGGAAAACTATGGCCTGCCAGCATAGTTGTGCCTTTTGTCTTTCAGATCACATTTCAGTGGTTACTATCACCTTCATTGCCTGATTTTCTCTCAGATAATTTTCTTTGTACCTGAAAAATTTTATCCAGGTTACGTACAGTTTCTTCTTGGTGATAATTTCAGGCTCTTGCAGATCATATATTGCATCTCATAAATGAGAGAATGAAAAGTTTATATCATCCAGCACTGCGGAGAGCATAATAAGGTCTTTGGTAGATCTTACATGGAGCCTGAAGGGAGGAGCCCAAGCTTCAGATTACTTATTATGTCTGAACCTTCCAAGTTTTCAGGTCAGAATGGTTCTAGTCTGAAAACTAACTTTGAAGTGTTGGGGCAGGATTTACTTCTCATCCTAGATGTGCCTTGCTGTAAAAGAAAAATAAATAATTGTAATATTAATAACAATAATTTCTAAACAGAAGGTGGATGAGGTTGATTCTACCAGCAGTATCTCCACAAGCTTGATCCTTAGCCTCCTAAGTCAGCTGCGTTTCACCTTGTGTTCATTGTGTGGGTATTCTCAGGTTTTACTGAGTTCATGTTTCCTTACTTTGTGACCTTCAGCAGCTAACTTGGGCGTGCAACTTCAAAGCCTTTTCTCCCTGCTCTTTTTGTGTAGTCATTCAAAAGAGACAGACTTGTTTTGATGGTCAGTGAGAGGGGTGGTTTAACTTAGGAACTTGCAATTGCCTTCTAGAAGTACTTGAATCTCTAAGCTGTATAGAAGCTTGTGAAGACTGGGCTTATAACTTAGAATACATTTCCTTTGCCACTTTAGTTGGGAAAAAGTGCAGGCTGGTGCTAAAATGGAGCAACCAAACTTTCTTTTATCATAGACTGTAGAGAGATTTAGCTCAGAAGGAAATGCTGAAGGTCATCTCTGCTCTGACAGCTTAAAGCAAGACTAGCTTTGTACGTCAGGTTGCTCAGGTCCTTAAACAGATGAGCTGTATTAAAAAAAAAAAAAAAAAAACTCAAGGCAATTCCACAGCCTCACGAGGCAACCTCTTCTGGTGTTTAACTGCCCTCCTAGGAAGATTTTTTTTCTCCTTTACATTCAATTACAATTTAGTTCTCTTGGCCTTGCAATTGCATCCTGTCCTTTCACTTCAGAGAAGTCTGTCTCTGAAGACTGAGTCCTCCTCAGCCTTCTCTAAAGGGAGAATGATAGGGAAACCACTTCTCTCAGCTTCTTTTCGTATGTTATACTTCTAATTCTCCTAACCACCTTAGGGATTCTTTACTGAATTTCCATCTTACTGATGTGTCTCTTTCACTGGACACAACAGTGAACACAATACTTTGGATGTGGCCTCACGAGAGCCGAGCACAGAGGAACAACCACATTTGCTTACCCTTTGGATATGCTTTAGCTTATATAGCCCACTGTGCATTTAACTTTATTCATCGCTGCAAGAACACGCTACTGATTTGTCTTCAGCTTGCTGTCAGCTGGGAACTCCAGGTCCTGTTCTAGGCAGTCCCCAGCCTGGTCTGATGCATGCTGCTGTTGAATTCCATGAGGTTTATGTTAGCCCATTCCCATTTGTCCCAGTCCCTCCAAAAGGCAGTCTAGTTCTCCACTGTTCCTGTGTATCCTCTAGCTGAACCCCTCCAACAACCACCAACAGTTCTACTTTCTGGCCACACAACCTCTTTTCTTCTTTTGAACAGGAAGGTTGGTCCAATGTATCAGGATCCTGATACACTGTCTACTGTAGACAGTAGTCTTTACAGTAAAGGCTGTAAGGGAAGCAGCTGTCGGAGAGCATGACTTTTCAGTGGTTTTATTGTATTAAAGCAAATGTGAAGCTCTACCCTTGGATGCCTCCATGCTGGTGGAACAAATATCCTTCTTTTCTTAACAATTCTTTTAGCCATTGAAAAAGAACAGGATAAATAAGGAGTAACAACCTGCTTAGCTGAGTTTGATTCTGCAAGGATTAAGGGAGTCACAACAGAAACCCACTTCCTCCCAAATGTGAGCTGATTTTGATCTGAATATTGAAGAACAAGGATTTAAAAAATATGCACGTGCAATTTAAAGAACAGACTTAAACAACATATCACATCTTCTAACATATCACAAAGAAAAAATACTCTTTCTTTTCTCAGAATTAAGAATGTTTTCCTTCTGTTGGCAAAGTCATAGTTATCCACAAGACTCAGAGTCTGTAATGCTGCCAATACTCATTGTTAGTTCTAGTCCAAGTAAACAATTGTTACTGCATCACTTTCTAGATCAGACCAAGATGCTCATTAATCTTTGTGGAGTAGTCTTTGTTAGTAAGAGGGGAGAGAAAACAACCAAAAAACCTTCTATGCATTCTATTCCATCAGACTTATTTTTCTAATCATATATAGCAGCTTTATGAGGATCCCCCAGAAAAATGAGGTCTAGCAGTTTGTTCCAGCATCCCATTTCCTTTCGTCTTGCTAGATTTTTATATATCATTGGCAGGCATGACCCTAAATCCTGGGAAAACTGCTTCTGCCCTTATTTCTGGGTTTGGCTGTCACATGTATATTGTAGTTGACTGGCTGTTTACAAGCAGGAGGAGAAATATCAAAAGGGAATTTTTAAAAATTGTTATTTAAAAATGCATGGTAGCATGGTTCTTTTGGTATATATAAAATAAGGTACAACTCTGAGCCCTTCAGGATTTATAGACTGCATTTGTATTGCCTTTGGAATACAGTGAACAAAAGGTGTTTGATACTGGCTTGCATTTAATGATGAATTTTGAGTGTGAGAGTAAAACAAAGAAGATTGAAAAGCCTGAATTCAACAGTACTGGTACAGTTTCATCCTCAGTAACATACAGTCCAAGCAGCATCCCAATGCTATCAGACAGATAGATTATCTTGGACTTCCATGAAGAACCTAACTGTTCTTGCAGCAAGGCAATGTGAGCTTTGTGTGCAGCTGAGTTCCAGAAATCCTTTTTACTAATGTGAGCTTAGTTGTTGAATTGTTATCCCTGAAGTCTTCTCTAACAAAAATCATAGAAGAGAGACTGGTTAGTGTTTGTTTTCACCTGATGTCTAAGTGGATGAAGGTAGGGTGTTTTGGTTTTTTTTGGCTTGAGAGTGAGGAATCTTAAAATGTCTGAGGAGGACTTAGGGATACCTTGGGGAAGTGTAAATAATTCTGATGGCAATTAGGAGATTAGAAAAATAGAAGTTGTCAGACTGGAAATCTTCCAAAGGAAAATGACTTCAAGTTATACTGCAGTTTGCTTACCTGATGTGGTTTATTTGTGGCTTGGTGGATTTGAGGGCAGACAGTTTCCTTCAGCTTGAATCTGTAGCGTTATGTTTGTTACGTTTTTTTTTTTTTCATTATCACACCATGCAGGCTATAATTACGTTTCACTGAAATTCTGATATTCTTTTACTTTTTTCCTAATAAACAGTCTTTGTTGTTACCAGAACTGATAGAATAACACATTTGCAAGGATCTAATCTGTTGTTCTCATTCTGTCCTACTGTTTTAAAAAAACATCTATGGGGACAAATCCACTGCATAGGCTTTGGAGACAGCAAAAGCTGACAGCTGTTTAGGTATGTTCTGAAGGGATTGTGAGTTATGAACTTTGTTGAATTTTAACACAGTATCTCTGGGAATTAATAAGGAGTTCTGAAAGTGCTGGAGTATTTGTTTTGCCTTCCTTTGTCTTCAGCCTTGACAGTGATCCAGTGCATGTATTTGCCAACTCCATTAGCGTTCTGAGTAATGTAAAATGATGAGTTTGTGATATTTACTTCATGTGAGTAATACCTGGCATGGATATTAAATAGGGGAAAAACTGCTTGTATGCTATGACTTCTAAAAATGACTTTGTACTGGTTGTGTGTTTCTGATTTGTTCTTTGAAGTCTCCCATTAATCAGCTACTAGTTCATTGCTGATATAATGAAATAGTGAACAGTGAAAATTTATATTACAGAGGGGTTTTTTTTTTTAGTTTGGAAATCATAGAATTGCTCAGGTTGGAAAGGACCTTCAAGATCATCAAGCTCAACCGCACTCTAACCATACTACCCTAACTCT
>NC_034409.1:141980082-141983293 GCF_002078875.1 Numida meleagris
GGCGGCCGCCCCCCCGCCTCCCGCCGCCGGCTGCGGGGCCGGGTACCTTCATGTGCTTCCGCAGGGAGCTGGGGTGCGTGTAGGACTTGTCGCACATCTTGCACAGGTACGGCTTGTCCGACGTGTGCACGTGCATGTGCTTCTTGCGGTCGCTGCTGTTGGCGAAGCGCCGGTCGCAGCCCTCGAACTCGCACTGGAAGGGCTTCTCCCCTGCAAGACAGCAGCGGTCGGGCCGGGCCCCGGCCTCCGACCCCCGGCCCCCGGCCCCCACCCCACGCGCGTCCCGGCCCCGCGCTGCCCCGCGGCCGAGGAGACGGGGAAAAAAGCAGCGAGACGGCTTCGGCCCCACGTCTCCCGCTAAGGAACGAGTGCCGACGGCGGCTTTAGGGCCGGGCAGCGCCCCGCGTTCGGACGGTCGCGACGACCACGCGTCCGCCGGGCAAACGAAGCGTCCGTTAAATACTTCGTTTAATTTTCACGGGCATTTGTCAGGCGGCGTTACGGACGAGCGAACTCCGCGTCGGCAGGAGGAAGCGTTTGCCGCCGAACGCCGTCGGCACCCAAACGCCTCCCCGCAGCCGTCCGCAGAGCCGAACCGCGGTGCCGAGCCCCGCCGAGGGCCGCAGAGCCGCGCCTCGGAGCGCTCCATGCCGCTGCCCGGGGCCGCTCGGCCTTGCGCTCGGCGCGGAGGAACAGACGGCGCCGCGCCCGGTCCGGCCCCGCGGCTCTCGCCGTTCCCCACCGGGGCAGCCCCGGCCCCTCCGCCCGCGCCGTGCCCCGCTCCCCCCGTCATCTAACGCGCCGCTGCCGGCCGGCCTGCAGCAGCTCGGTGAGACTTTAAAAACACTTTTTGTTGTTTTTTTTGTTTGTTTGTTTGGTTTGGTCGGGTTTGGTTGTTAGCGGGTTTTTTTCTTTTTTTTTTTTTTTCCAACGAGAAAATTTTATTGCCTTGCTCACACCATTTAAATTTAATAGAAAGCATTCCCAGCGAGGGAAGTGCCACACTTCCTACGGGGCCGGGGCGGCCGCGGGGCTCTCTCTGTACGTACGGAGCTTCTCTCCGTCCTCCGACAGAGCATGGACCGGGCCGGCTCACGATAACGGAGTTCCGCGCCAACGCGGAGCCCTGAGTCGGGTTCGGGGGCGCCGAGAGTCCCGCCCGGCCCGGGATGTGCTGTGACCCTACAGCTCCGAGATACTACAACTCCGTGATCCTACAGCTCTGTGACGCTACAATTCCGTTATCCTACAAATCCGCGAGCCTGCCGTTCTGTGACCCTATAGCTCTACAAGCCGGCATCTCCGCCATCCTACAATTCCGCGATCCTACCGTTCCGTGACCCTACCATTCCGTGACCCTACCATTCTGCGCTCCTACTGTTGCGTGACCCCACAATTCCGCGATCCTACAGTTCTGCGATCACCCCAATCCAGCGACTCCCGGCACACACACACGGCCGCGTTTCACGCCCGCAGACCCCCGCCCGCCCCTCCGGAGGGCCCGGCCGAGGCCCCGCTCCATCCGCGAACTCCCGGCCGTGGGGAGGCGGCGGGGACGGAGCCCAGCGCCCGCGGCCGTGTGCCGGGAGCCGGATTGCGGCGAGCTGCGCGGGAGCCCTTTTCCTCCTCGTTTTTCTCCCTTCTTCGCTTTCTCCCCGATTTTCTCCCCTCTTTCTTTCCTCCCCGACTTTCTCCCTTATTCGTTTCGTCGCTGATTTTCTCCCTTATTCATATTCTCTCCGATTTCCTCCCCTATATATTTCCTTCCTCATTTTCTCCCCTATTTGTTTTCTCGCTAATTTTCGTCTCTATTTATTTCTTCCCCGATTTTCTCCCTTGTCCATTTCATCGCTGATTTTTTTCCTCCTATTTATTCGCTATTTTTCTTCCTTAACCATTTTTTTTTCTCCCGGTTTTTCCCCCTATTTATTTCCCCGCTGATTTTCTCCCTTATTTTCTCCCGGTTTCCTCCCTTATTTATTTCCTCCACAGTTCCTTCCCCTATTTATTTCCTCCCCGACTATCTCCCCTATCTCTGCCCTCCTCGATTTTTCCCCCTATTCGTCTCCTCGCAGTTTTTCTCCCGTATTTTTTTTTCTCTCCCATATCCCCCCCTCCTCGGTTTCTGCCCCGCAACCTTCCCGCCTCCGTTCCCGCACGGCTCCTCCCGTTACCTGTGTGCGTCCGCTTGTGGATCTTGAGGTTCTCCGACCTGGCGAAGACCTTGCCGCAGCCGGGGAAGGGGCAAGGGAAGGGCTTCTCGCCCGTGTGCACGCGGATGTGGTTGACCAGTTTGTACTTGGCCTTGAAGGGCTTGCCCTCGCGGGGACACTCCTCCCAGTAGCAGACGTGGTTGCTCTGCTCGGGCCCCCCGACGTGCTCCACCGAGACGTGGGTGACCAGCTCGTGCATGGTGCTGAAAGTTTTATTGCAACTTTTTTTGGGGTTGCTCAGCTGCTCGGGGTCGATCCACTTGCAGATCAGCTCCTGCTTGATGCACTGCTGCCGCATGTAGCGGAAAAAGGCACCGGGGTGGTGGTGGTGGTGGGCCGCCACGTTCATGCCCACGTTCATATTCATGGGGCCGTACTGGTTGTGCAGCTGCGCCGCCGCGTAGGGGTCAGTCCTGGGGCTGGCGACCTGGCGGTACTGCTCGGAACGGGCGAACACCTCCCCGGGCAGCCCCAGCCGCATCTGCCCGTTGAGGACGTTCTGCGAGGCGTGCGGGCCGTGCTGCTCGTGGATGCCGGGGAACAGGAGGTGGCTCTGAGCGTCCGTGTGCGGGTGGTGCAGGCCGCCGGCCGCCGGCCCGAAGATGCCGTGCTGCCCGCCGCCCGCCGCCGCCTCCCCGAAGCCGCGGCTGCGAAACAAGAAGTCCCGGGTGGAGTTGAAGGGCGGCCCCGAGTAGGAGCCGACGTGCGCGGCGTGCGGCCCCAGCGCGGCCGCGGGGTAGCCGGGCGCCTGCGAGGTGAACGCCGAGCTCTGCCCCGGGGACAGCTCGTGGGCGCCGGCGTTCAGCTTGAAGGCGCCCATGTGCGCCGAGTCCACGAAGCCGTTCTGCGCCGCCAGGCTCAGCTCCCGCTCCTGCATCTCGGCCGCGGCCGAGTGGTGGTGCCGGGCGAAGGTGCCCACGCCGAGCGCCGGGAACTGCGGGCCGGCGTCCAGCAGCATGGCCGCGCCGCTCCGCCGCTCCGATCCGCCGCTCCGCGGC
>NC_034409.1:141985273-141990095 GCF_002078875.1 Numida meleagris
ATGGACGGATAAATGGACAGATGGATCGATGGATAAATGGACAGATGGATAGAAAGGATAGGAAGAAGGGAGGAAGGAAGGAAGGAAGGAAGGAAGGAAGGAAGGAAGGAAGGAAGGAAGGAAGGAAGGAAGGAAGGAAGGAAGGAAGGAAGGAAAAGGTAGTGCTGTTCACAGCATAGCATTGTTAGAGAAGGTTCCCCCACTACTGCCACCAAATAGTTAAAATGTTCCAAGCCCTGTCCGAAATGCACAGTGTCGTGCTGTTGCTCTCTGCCTGGGCCAAGGTTTCACACCCCCCCCCCCGCTCCGCCCCGTAGCCAGCAGCCCCGCTCCGTCCATGCCTGCTGACAGCCGGCCCCTGCACAGCCCCGGGCTGCGGGCATGGAGAGCGGACAGATTGTTTTCCTTCCCCGGCAGGTTTTGGAGGAGGAAGGCCTGGAGGTGCCCCCGAGGTGCGGGTGAGGCCAGAGCTGTGCCTCGGTGCTGCTTGTGGACAGCGCTCTGCAGGAGCCGGGACTTCACTGAGAAAAATGCAAAAAGTGTGATTGCATCTCGGATCAGAAAGGAACCCGAAAGACTCAGAGAAAAACCCTAAATGAAATACTGGTTTGGAGAAAAAAAAAAAAAAAGAAGGAAAAAGAAAAGGATGAAGGTCCATACAAATACCTATCTACCTTCTGGATTTACCCCTTGTTCTCCTTCCTTCCTTCTCTTTATTCTTTCCTTCTTTTCTTTCCGTTTCTTTTTTCCCCTTTCCTTTATTTCTTTATTTTTCTCTCTTCCCTTTACCTCTCCCCTTCTCTTCTCCTTCCTTCCTTCCTTCTTTCTTTCCCTCCTTCCTTCCTTACTTCCATCTCTCCCTTCCTCTTTCCCTTCCTCCCTTCCCATTCCCTCCCTGTTTCCCTTTCCAACCCTCTCCCTTCTCCCATCCCTCCCTCCCCTCCTGCCCCATCCCCTCTCGTTCTCTCGGGGCACACTGGGACCACTGCGGCCCAGCCGCTCTCCGCTCCCCTCCCAGTGCCGTATCCCCAGGACGCAGCGGGGGCCAGTCCAAGTTCAAAGTCGCATGGTCGTCCCCCGAGAGTCTCTTTATCTCCCCCCACACCGCGGCCCCTTTTCCTCAGGCTGCGGAGGGCCCCGCTCCGGGCGGAGTGTGGTTCTGGAGCTGGGCCAGACCTCTGCTCCACGGACAGAACTTCGGGTCTGATTTTTATTTTCATTTTTATTATTTTCCCAGCAGGTTTTTGGCCGTGCCCGACCTGCAGAGCCCTTGCTGGGAGCACCCTCCCTCTGTAAGTGTTCCGAATTGCTCTTTAAAACCGCTCCTACCGTTGCCGGCTGCTAACGTGGAGAGAGCTGGGGACGGGGCACCTCTCCGCGCCGCGCGTACCCCCGCCGTGCCCCCCCCCCCCCGCACCTTTACCCCTGCCCACGGAGGTGCGCTGGGGCCAGACAGCCGCAGCCGGGCCGGGCCGGAGCGGGGAGCGCGGTGCCGGGAGAGGCAGCGCGGCGCTGCCCGTACCACAGCCGCCATCCGCCCGCCGCTCTCGTGGCGCGATCCGGAGCCGCAGTCGGCTTTGATGAGGCCGAGCTCCGCACTCCAGGGCCGTCCGACCTCTGACCCGCGAAGCCCACATGTGCGGTGCTGCAGCTCCCTCTGTGAAACGCACCTCGGGACAGCAGCTCTTTGTCGGCTCCAACGGCAGCGCCATGTGAAAAGGGAAAAGGGAAATCGTGAAAATCTCAGCCAAAGCCGCAACTTTTAAATGCCTTTCCTCCCTCAACCCCCCCCCCCCCCCCCAGCCTGCTCTCGAGGCAGGAAGGAGCACCTCTCTCTCATGCCAATCATATTTATTGCTGTATTTATAGACACACATATGTACGTATATATATATATAAAGTTGCCGCTGCCAGGCTAAGGGCAGCATCCGTGGCCACGCACTTTGCGCGCACTTTACGCACCCGGCCGCGCAGTACAACTCCGGCGCAGCCCCCGCGGGAGCGGATCCGGCGCAGCACCGCCGGGACGGGGGCACCGGGGCGGCCCCTCTCGGAGCGGGGGTGGCCGCGTCCGCGCCGGTGGCGGAGGAGCAGCGCGGCGACAGCGCGCGATGGGCGCTGTAATACAATTTCTGCTGTCATTCATAAATAACAATGCCATATGGTCCCCATATTGCGGGTACAAGAAAAGCCGTCAAAGTGTCACCGTTTGATTTATCTCAACAGCTTCTTCCGGGGGCGACGTTCGGCTGCGAAGAGAGAAAGGAGGGGAGAGGGCACAGCCAAAATGTGCCCCGGCTTTCCCGAGGCCGCCCCTCTCCCTCCGTTCTCTTCGAACACGCGTACACAGAAAGGGAAGGAGGGATTGTTTTTTCTTATTTTGCCCCCGTCCGAGCAAATCCCCAAAGGGGACGAGCTGGGGGAAACGGGCCGCGCTTTCTCCGTCAAAGCGCACGCTGCAAATGGCAACCGCACACCTTCCGCCGCGGATCCCCGTCCCAAAGGCCGTCCCCTCCCGCACGAGGCCCGGCCCCGCTTGTCCTCCGCCCTGGGGAGGTCTCCCGGCCCTGCCCGCACCTCCCGGCCTCTCCCGGCCGCTGCGGAGCAGCCGGCAGCGCAGCCCCGCGCAGGACGCACACAGCTCCGCGCAGGACGCACGCAACCCCGCGCTACTCGCGGAGGGCCCGGCCCCGCTCCCCTGCACACGCGATGGGAGCCGCTCCGAGCAGCCGGACCGGGCCGGGCGGGGTGACGGATTCGGGCCGACCTTGCGCGGGTTTGGAGGCTTTACCGAGGAGAGCCGTAATCGCCCTCTTTCGAACGGTGCCCCGGCAGAACGCTTTCGCCGTTATAAAATATCGCTCCCCGCTCCCTAATCATCAATAAGACGCGCAGTAAAGACGATTGTTTGTAAATGCTACTCGTGAGCATTAGCATACATTTACATAGCGCATCCCCAGCGCAACACAGCGGAGAACCCTCCGGAGCCGATGTCCCGGGCCCGGATTTAAGGCGAAAGTGCCCGTGGGGACGAACCTCGGGGCCGGGCCTGGACCAGGGCCTGGAGAGCTCCGGCGGGGCCGCAACCCCCGAAGCGTCCCGGGTCGGAGCCCTTCCCTCCACCCCGTGCTTGCAGGGATGCGCGGAGCCGGGCGCGGTTCCACGTGGGTCCCGTCCGAGCCCCCCCGCTGCCAGCCGCGGGTCGGCCGCCTGTTATTCGGCCGTAAAATATTTTCTTTGTTTTATGGCCCCTCATAAAAAGAAATTGATCGGGGGGATAGATTTGAATTAAGCCATATTAAATCGATGACAGATCCCTATCACGCTGCGTTTAACGAGGGCCGGGTGAGGAGGCGTGCGCGGGGCCGCGCTCCCCTTCTGCGCGCTCCCGGTGCCCCATGACACCGCGGTGTGCGCGTGGGGGGCGGTCAGTGTGTGCGTGCGTGGGGCACGAGCCCAGGGGCACAGACATACCGATGTACAGAGAGCTGGTGGGAAGTTTGACCGTGCCATAAAGCCACCGAGCATCCCCAGTTCAGGGCCGGGCGTTATTTACCCTCGTTCTGCACCACGCAGCTCCACCGGCGAGCGGGGCCGACCCCCGACGTGCACCGTCGGAGCCCGGCTTAGGGGACGGAGGGGGGGGGGGCGGTTCCCACGGGGACAGAGCCGCAGGACGCGGAGACACAACGACGAGGGCACCCTTCCCACAGAGGACACCGTGGGGCGACTCTCCCGGCCCCGCCCCGTCTTTTGCCTTCCCCCCCCCCGCCCGGACGGCAGCACCCCCGTCTCGAAGCTTTGCGGGGCATCGTTCCGCTGCGGTTGTGGCACCGCGGCCGATTTGTGTCCGTTCCCCCGTGGCTGAAATAGGGCTTAGAGGGAGGCTGCGGAGGGCTCCTGGGAACCACCCTCTCCCCCCCCCCCCCGCATCAGCGCCCGCCGCTTCGACCGGGCGGCCCGAGGGGGGGGGGAGGGAGCACGGGCGCCGGGCACGGGCTCCCCATCCTCCTCCTTCCCGTGCGCCGCGTGCCTCCCCGCCGCTGTGCGCTCAGCTCTTTTCTAAAGGAAAGGAATCCCCCCTCCTCCTCCCCCCGCTCCCGCCGCCTTCTTTTTAGGAAAACGTTGGCCGCCTTCCGCCGGCAGAGCCTTCAGCCACCAGCATCGGCCGCCACAACGCACGCGGCAAAAGGAACACCGCGGCCCTCCGGAGCCCACCCCGCACAGGGGAACCGGAGCCCGGAGCCGCCGCGGACGCTCCCCCCCCACCCCCGTGCGGTTGGGTCGGGTGCGCCCCGTCGGGCCCCGCGCGAAGTTTTGCGAGTGCGGCTCCGGGGGGGCGCGGGGGGCGGCGGGGGCGGATCCCCGCTGCGCAGCGGCCTGAAAGGGAGCCAATGGCGCGGCGGCGGCCGCTGCCAATCATCGGGAGCCGTCCAATCCCTCCGGTGCCATGTCCGAACCGTATTTCCCACTGTGCAGCTCAAATGTGGGGAGCGCTCTGCCAATCGCTGGAGGACGGAGCGGGGCCGGGGATACGCGGAGTTAGGAGCGCAGACAAAAGAAGTTAAAGAGCCGCTTAATATATACATGTTTTTGAAGGCGGGCAGAGGGAAAAAAATAACAACAGCCAACGTAGATGGGCCCGGCCGTGTCCTTATGGAGCCCCCTTTGAGCAAGAGGAACCCGACCCCGAGATTAGCGGATTTGGCAGCGGCTCAGCCCCATCCGCACCCGCACATGACGCGCTTCCCGGGGCCGGGGGCCCCGCACGGCCACCCCCCCCGCGCGGCCCACCCGCACCCCGGGGACGCGGAGCCCGGCG